>NW_010967274.1:6308-6519 GCF_000463585.1 Tarenaya hassleriana
CATGGACGGTATCACATCAACCCGCTACAATCACACGCTCAACCTCATCCCGGCCCTCCGAAATAAAGTCTCACGCCATGCCAACTACCCGATTCCCCATTCACATGCACTCATATATCATTATACTTTAATTGGATATACACACGTCTTTACTTGTCATTTTGGTTATCTCGTTTCCTTTACATTCATTTTATTCTTTTATCCTCCGATC
>NW_010967274.1:6628-15086 GCF_000463585.1 Tarenaya hassleriana
GGTTGCATCGGATTCCGTTCGGTCCGGAAGAACGAACAAAAACGGGGAAAAAGGGGTCCAGAACGGACGGTCTACCCGTCTGGAACGGACGGTCTGGTGGCTTGGTCCCTTCGGTCTGGCCGAAGCTGGAACGGACGTTCCGCGAAAGGTGGAACGGACGTTCTGGGTACAGAACAGACGGTCCATGTCCAGAGCGGACGGTCTGGACTCGTCTTCTTCCCCCGAAACCCTGCGAACCCTAGAACGGACGGTCCATGCCTGGAACGTTCGGTCTAGGCGCACCAGGAACTTCGGGTTTCCAATTTTTGCACCAAACTCAACAAGTTATACATAAAAATGATCCCTAGAATATCAGGAATCCAAATCTAACACCAATTTCATGCAATTTCCACTCAAAGCAATCAAATCTCCATTTTCAATTTGATTATCATTTTCGAGCATAATCCGAAACACTCACTTAGCTCAAATTCGAGCTCGGGGTTTCGTTGGGGATGTTCTGTAGGGTTGATTGCTGTGGTTATTTGTTGATTTCGACCGAAATCGGGACTCCAATCGAAGGTTGAAGTTTCGGACTTTTGAGAGAGTTTGTGGAGGAGTGAGGGGGCGAAGTGAGAGGCGAGGAACTGTGAACTGGGCGGACCTAGGGCAGTTCTCGCGTCCCAGAAGAAGCAAGAGGTGGCACACGCCGGAGAGAGGCCGAAATTGCGGCGGTGACTCAACAGAAAGGGAGAGGCGACGCGTGACCTGGCCAAGACCGCCGGAACGGACGGTCTGCACAAGCGGAACGGACGGTCTGCTTGTCAGACCAGACGTTCTGGCCCGTTTTCGTCCGTTTTTCTCGCTCATTTCGGTCCAATCCTTCGGGTCAACTTGGTTAGGGTCTAACTTAATATTTTAGGGACATTTTTATGACTTATATTTAATTTTCTAAAATTCGGTTCCATGGTGAAATTTACGGGTTATTACATTCTACCCCCCTTAAAATGAATTCGTCCCGAATTCTAATAAGGGAGTTGAGAAAAGATACATACCGAAGAGATGTGGGTAATGGTCGCGTATCTCTTGTTCCGGCTCCCATGTCATGTCCGAGACTCCTTGGCTGCTCCAAATGACTTTGACCAAAGGAATCTCCTTGTTCCGCAATCTCTTGATCTTTCGATCGACGATCTGAAGTGGTTGATCGCGGATTCTGACATCACTGGTAAGCTCAATCTCCTGTGGCTGCAATATATGCGAAGGATCCGCGATGTACTTCCGCAACATAGATACATGGAATACATCGTGGATGCGACCGAGCTCTGGAGGTAGGTCCAACCGGTACGCTACAGCCCCGACCTTTGCAATCACAGGGTACGGCCTAATGTAACGCGGCTTGAGTTTCCCCGTCTTTCCAAATCACGTATACCCTCTAATCGCCTGTACTCGGAGAAATACAAGATCGCCCACCTCAACTGTAAAGTCTCTTCTTCTCCGGTCTGCATAAGACTTCTGGCGATCCTGTGCGACTTCAGATTGACCTTGATCTTGCGGATAACCTCTGTCGTTTCTTCCACAATCTCAGGTCCAAAGATGCGTCGCTCTCCGATCTCCGTCCAATACAAAGGCATCTTACAAGACCGTCCGTATAAGGCCTCGTAAGGTGGCATACCTATGCTGGCGTGGTAGCTGTTGTTATACGCAAATTCGCACAACATCAGGTACCTATCCCAAGGAACTCCCCATTCCAGAATACACGCTCTCAACATGTCCTCGAGCGTCTGAATGGTTCGCTCCGATTGTTCCAGAATACACGCTCTCAACATGTCCTCGAGCGTCTGAATGGTTCGCTCCGATTGTCCGTCTGTCTGAGGATGATAAGCAGTACTCATCCTCATCTGAGTTCCCATCGCGCTCTGTAGGGCACCCCATAGTCGCGCGGTAAACCGGGGATCACGATCTGAAACGATCTCACTTGGAACTCCATGCAAGCGGACAATCTCATCAATATAAATATGTGCCAGCTTCTCCACTGTATACTCCTGTCGAATCGGAATGAAATGTGCGGACTTCGTCAATCGATCGACGACCACCCAAATAGCATTCTTCTTCGCTGGGGTCGTCGGTAATCCAACCACAAAATCCATCGCAATCGAGTCCCACTTCCATTCCGGAATCTCCAATGGCTGTAACTTCCCACTGGGCATCTGTCGCTCCGCTTTCACCTGCTGACAGATCAAGCAATGGGCTACAAACTCTGCAACGTCCCTCTTGATCCCTGTCCATGTGTACCACTGTCTCAAACCCTGGTACATCTTGCTGGCTCCCGGATGTATGGCCAATCGAGACTGATGTGCCTCTCGCAAAATGTCCGGTCTCAGCTCAAGGTCTGCTGGTACACAAAGTCGCTGATGAAGCCTCAATGCATGCTCCTCATCTATCTGATATCCCTTCTCACCATATCTGCTAATTTCCTCAATAATCTTCTGCAAATCCGGATCATGACTATGTCCCTCTATCACACGTCTCCTCAAACTCAAATCATGATCCTCCTCGATTTCCATATGTCCTAACATAGCTGACAACTCAACTATGTTCTCCTGCGAAGATGAGAGTATCTGAATAGCTGATAGAATCTTCTTCCGACTCAAGGCATCTGCGACTACATTCGCCTTGCCCGGATGATATGCAATCTCCAAATCATAATCAGCTATCAACTCAATCCATCTACGCTGTCGAAGATTCAGATCCTTCTGGGATATCACATAGGTTAAGCTCTTGTGATCAGTGTTGAGCTTAACCTCCTCTCCATATAGATAGGATCTCCAAATCTTCAACAGGAGAATGTCTTCTAGGGTTTTAAGAAGAAGGAAAAAGAAGAAGAAAAATAAAACCCTAAGCCTCCAAAAACCTTGCACACAAGAGAGATCGAGATCTCTAGTCCTAGCAGACAAGTTCCAAGGTGTTGGAATCCATCCCGACGTGTGGATACGTGTAGAGGGCGAGGTATTCTTCCTGCCTAGAGTGATCGGACGAACAGATCAATTGATACAGGCCCCGGATCGATTGAGGTAAGCGTTCTAACGTTTCTATGATTCAATAGTAGCATGGTTCTAGGGTTTCATTAAAATTTTGTTTTATATCCGCTGCGCAAACCCTAGAATCGATCTCTTAGGAATTAGATTCGCTCATGAGATCCCAGGAAACCCAACAATTGGTAGGCGTCTTCCACTCCATCACAGCCTCAATCTTTGCCGGATCCACTTGTACGCCCTGAGCCGAAATCACATGGCCCAGAAATCCAACTTCCTGCAACCAGAAAGCACACTTGCTGAACTTCGCATACAACTTCTGCTCCCTCAAACGCTGCAATACCAGACGCAAGTGTTGCTCATGGCTGCGTCGATCCGGTGAGTAGATCAATATGTCATCAATGAAGATGATGACAAACTCGTCGAGGTAATCCATGAATACACGGTTCATCAACTGCATAAATACTGCAGGAGCGTTCGTCAGTCCAAAAGGCATAACGACAAACTCAAAATGTCCATACCGTGTACGGAAAGCCGTCTTCTGCACATCCCCGGCCTTCACACCAATCTGATGATATCCCGAGCGCAAATCTATCTTCGAGAACCACTGTGCACCCTGCAACTGATCAAGTAACTCATCAATCCTCGGCAGTGGATACCGATTCTTAATGGTTACCTGATTAAGTCCTCGATAGTCAATGCACAATCGCATGCTACCGTCCTTCTTCTTGACGAATAGCACGGGCGCTCCCCAAGGCGAAACACTCGGCTGAATGAATCCCTTCTCCATCAACTCATTCAACTGCTTCTTCAATTCTGCCATCTCTGTTGGAGCCATCCGGTACGGAGTCTTAGATACCGGTTTCGTACCTGGAATCACATCAATGCAAAAGTCCACCTCTCTCTCCGGTGGTAACCCTGGCAATTCCTCCGGAAAGACGTCGGCATGATGCACGGTCAGCCAATCCATTCCCAATATCAAATTATACCCCTGAATAGGTACTATAATCAGATCAGCTAAGAGATTTCTTCCACAGAGTATTAGAGGGATCCCGCGTAACACCCCGGTCACTGGCAGGATCTCTCCCGAAGGGGTATGCACTCTATATCTCTCAGCTGTATCCTGCTCCCTCAAACGCTGCAATACCAGACGCAAGTGTTGCTCATGGCTGCGTCGATCCGGTGAGTAGATCAATATGTCATCAATGAAGATGATGACAAACTCGTCGAGGTAATCCATGAATACACGGTTCATCAACTGCATAAATACTGCAGGAGCGTTCGTCAGTCCAAAAGGCATAACGACAAACTCAAAATGTCCATACCGTGTACGGAAAGCCGTCTTCTGCACATCCCCGGCCTTCACACCAATCTGATGATATCCCGAGCGCAAATCTATCTTCGAGAACCACTGTGCACCCTGCAACTGATCAAGTAACTCATCAATCCTCGGCAGTGGATACCGATTCTTAATGGTTACCTGATTAAGTCCTCGATAGTCAATGCACAATCGCATGCTACCGTCCTTCTTCTTGACGAATAGCACGGGCGCTCCCCAAGGCGAAACACTCGGCTGAATGAATCCCTTCTCCATCAACTCATTCAACTGCTTCTTCAATTCTGCCATCTCTGTTGGAGCCATTCGGTACGGAGTCTTAGATACCGGTTCCGTACCTGGAATCACATCAATGCAAAAGTCCACCTCTCTCTCCGGTGGTAGCCCTGGCAATTCCTCTGGAAAGACGTCAGGAAAATCACGAACTACAGGCGTCTCATCCAACCTCATCTCCACCTCCTGGGTAGCTGTCACTACCACGAGGAATGCCTCATCTCCCTTCCGAATCATTCGGCTGGCTCGAAATGCTGATATGATCGGGAAAGGATTCCGTGCTCTGTCTCCCATAAACTCAAACTTCCCTGCCGCATCTGCAAACTGAATCACCCGCCTGCGGCAGTCAATGTGTGCCTGATGCACGGTCAGCCAATCCATTCCCAATATCAAATCATACCCCTGAATAGGTACTATAATCAGATCAGCTAAGAGATTCCTTCCACAGAGTATTAGAGGGATCCCGCGTAACACCCCGGTCACTGGCAGGATCTCTCCCGAAGGGGTATGCACTCTATATCTCTCAGTTGTATCCATATCCATCACATCCAAGCCTTCCGCTGTACTCAAACTTAGGAAGCTATGTGTAGCTCCCGTATCAAACAAAACGTGACATGCAGTACCATTAAGATGTATGATACCTGTGATGGTAGCAGCGTCTAACTGCTCGGGGTCACCCTCGACGACAGCATCAATGGTGACTGTCTCCTGAGCAAAGTAAGCCCCGTCACCCAGGACTTCTTCCTCCGCAGCAAGTGCATATACCCGTGGTGCTACTCCTCCTCTACGTGGTGGCTGAGGGCGCGGAGGTCTGACTCCCTGCTGACTGGAAGCAGCTACGTCTCCGGTGCACTGGTTAGCGAAGTGGCCAGGTTGACCACAACGGTAACAAGTGTACCCCGTACGGCATGGTCCAACATGATCTCGCCCACAGCGTGGGCAAGATCTGCGCGGTCCTGGCAGTGCTGGTGGCGGTGGTGCTGCCGGACGAAATGCTGGCGCCTTCCCCTTATCATGGGGCTGCATCACCTGTCTGGAATTCGAGGGACGAGTGAATGTAACTCGTCTCATAGGACTCCTCTCTCAGTTCCTTGCCTCTTGCTGCTCCTCATACTCTGTCCTCTCCAGCTTTGTCAGCTACGCAATGTACCTACTTAGCGTAGGGTACTCCTGGATCTCAATCCTCCTCCGCAGATATGGGCGTAATCCAGTCACGAACTTCTGGATCTTCAGCCTCTCGGTCGGCACCAGATGTGCCCCATATCGCAGCAAACGAGTGAACTCAGCCTCATACACAGCTAAAGTGCGATCACCCTGCTCCAGATGGAGGAACTCCACAATACGGTGATCCTGATCTCCCTTCAGACAATACTTGTCTTCAAAACGTGCCCGGAACTCCTCCCAAGTAAACTGATATCCGGGTGCAGCCTCGCGAACCACTTCCTCCCACCAATGAAGTGCTTTTCCATACAGATGGTGGCTTGCGATCTCTGCCCGGTACAGCAGCGGGCATCTGACATAATCCAGATCCCTGGAGATGCGGATCAACCAATCCTCCGCAATCTCAGGTCTCTGGGTACCCTCGAACCTCGGTGTCCCCATCATCCGAAGTTCCCGTATCAAGGGCAGGTAGTCCACCACAACAGGGGCTAGATGCCCTGGTGGTCCCGGTGGAGGTGGGGGTGGAATACCCTCTGGTCTAACTCCAGCCTGATGTGGCATGTTCATCTGGTACTGACGCCACATCGTATCAAAGAACTGCTGCTGGAACTCTGGTGGTGCATGCTCGGGTGGAGGTGGTTCTTCCCTCACCGGCAAACGGGCAGGTCTACCACGTCTCGGAGGCATCGGTACACTGCAGACAGGGGAGAAAATTTCAGTTCTGGTGACTTCAGGATCATGTATAAATACGTTTGAAAACCTTCCTTTCAGAAATCGTTTGAAATCATAAACAGTGTTTCTGTGGGTTTCAAACAATTCCTTCCCGTGGAAAGAACTGCTCTGATACCAAAAGCTGTAGCACTCGTAACCCGTCTCCCGCTCACGAGTTGTGCCACATGGACGCTCAACCATATAATAAAATAGCGGGAATTTAAAAACATTTAATTTTATTACACACGCAGCGGAAAACAAGTATCTGTTTACAAACCCACGTACAGTAGTATACACACCAACATAAAGACGGTAACTATAATATAATACAAAGTCAAGTCACCGCCCGTGCGAACCAACATAAGTCCAAAGAAAGAAAAGTACATGATCCAGATAACCTCCTCACCCGTCCCCAGTCCCCTCGTCCTGCTGCTGCCAATACTGCTCCGTGCCTGAAACGTTGCATAACAACGTCCATAAGCTACGTGCTTAGTGAGTACTTCGGGTTAAACCCGAAGATCATACTCAAATTGCAAATGGCCAAACACAAGCAATATTATACACACACTAGATATAAGTATATACATATATACACACTTCATGCCAGGAAAACACAGTTCACTCAATCGCACAATTAATTCACTTTTCACACACACTCAGTCCGCATGATGTATCATCGGACATAACCGTCAAATCATCTCTATGTGCATCGCACACATAGGATACCGCAAGGATCTGGTCTCACCAGTCCAGGACATATGTACACGAGTCATAACTCGACCCATCGGGTCTCTCAGTAATAACCGTACCGTCAAATCATCTCCACGTGTGCATCACACACGTGGGTAAGGACGCTCCATGTGCAACGCACATCCCCCGCTCTCCTCGGCAATCGCCGGAACAATAAAACACGCCATCCAAATCCCTACTCCATAAAACATAATACATCAACCATCCCCTCTGACATCGATGTCACCTCTCGATGCCAGAGCGCCAGGTGCCTCCTCCAGGCCACCACCGACTATGTCGAGCGAAGTCAGTACACAACTGACAACCTCTCGCCGGCCGTCCGCCACGGAGAAACTCATTGGACCCGAGCTCAGGTCTTTCTGAGTTCCTTCGCATAACCTCGTCGGGAGAATCGCTCAATCCCGAGTCACGGGTAAATGTATTGCCAGTCTCTGCCGGGAGAATCACTCAATCCCGATCCCGTTCCATAGCTAGTGGAACGTTGGCGCGGTTACTGTGTAACCGTAGGATTTCCTCAACCCCGTGATAGCCGAATCACTCAAGACTATCACGTGTATCATCGGCTCCAAGCTCTGCCCGTGGGCAATCAATCACAATCATGCCTCCTCAATATGAAACCCGACCCGGGTCGGAGATCATAAAGAGGAGATCTCAGCCAATGCAATCATCGGAATATCACATCAACCCGCTACAATCACACGCTCAACCTCATCCCGACCCTCCGAAATAAAGTCTCACGCCATGCCAACTACCCGATTCCCCATTCACGTGCACTCATATATCATTATACTTTAATTGGATATACACACGTCTTTACTTGTCATTTTGGTTATCTCATTTCCTTTACATTCATTTTATTCTTTTATCCTCCGATCCGATCAAATTGGGTTTCGACCATTTCGGATTACCAATTCAGCTCGTTCCGAAGGTTTTACTTACCGTATGTCGATTTCATTCAAGTTTCATGAGATTCGGGTAGGGAACGAGTCTAGTAGGTCACGTGTAGGTGTCGGTAGCATCGGGTCCCGCTTGAGCCGACGAAACAAGCCGGAACGGGAAAACAATACCTTGGAACGGACGGTCTGCCTCAGCTAGACCGGACGGTCCAAGATGACTGGTCCCGGCGGTCTGAACTAAGCTGGAACGGACGGGCCAGTAGAGGTGGAACGGACGGTCCACCTCTGGAACGGACGTTCCAGACTTCGTCTTCTTCCCCAAA
>NW_010967274.1:15632-20632 GCF_000463585.1 Tarenaya hassleriana
GCATAATCCGAAACACTCACTTAGCTCAAATTCGAGCTCGGGGTTTCGTTGGGGATGTTCTGTATGGTTGATTGCTGTGGTTATTTGTTGATTTCGACCGAAATCGGGGCTCCAATCGAAGGTTGAAGTTTCGGATTTTTGAGAGAGTTTGTGGAGGAGTGAGGGGGCGAAGTGAGAGGCGAGGAACTGTGAACTGGGCGGACCTAGGGCAGTTCTCGCGTCCCAGAAGAAGCAGGAGGTGGCACACGCCGGAGGGAGGCCGAAATTGCGGCGGTGACTCAGCAGAAAGGGAGGCGGCGCGTGACCTGGCGAAGACCGCCGGAACGGACGGTCTGCACAAGCGGAACGGACGGTCTGCTTGTCAGACCGGACGGTCTGCTTGTCAGACCGGACGTTCTGGCCCGTTTTCGTCCGTTTTTCTCGCTCGTTTTGGTCCTATCCTTCGGGTCAACTTGGTTAGGGTCTAACTTAATATTTTAGGGACATTTTTATGACTTATATTTAATTTTCTAAAATTCGGTTCCATGGTGAAATTTACGGGTTATTACACACCCGCTATTACCCAGGCACGACCTTGTATCAGCTGATGTCGACTGAGCTCTGAAATTTCCTCCCAAACTGCTCGCCTTTCTGATGCCGTATTCTTCGCGTAGACAAAAGTTACCGTAATAGTTATTTGTAGAGCGGGGTCGAATATCCCGCAAGTGACTGCTTGGATCTGTTAATTTCCAAGGTGTGGTTTTTGGGATTTCATGCCCTTTTAAATCAGGGTTTTGAAATTTTGGATACTTTTGCTATTTGTGATCTGACTCTATGAATTGGGTGGCTGGATTTCCGGGACTTTAAACCCAACGGTTTATAAATTTCGATGTTGAGATTATTAATTTGTATTAAAATGCATTTTCAGATCAGACCTCTTGCTTTGAAGATTTGAGATTCGGGTTAACCTGTGTTAAATTCGTCGGATTCAGGGAGAATCTGGCAAAATGAGTGGTTACTTGAATTTCAACAACTTCGGTAATGAGCAACCGGGAGACAAACGATGAAGAGGGGATGAGAAAAGACTCGGAGAGGAAATTTGATTTTAGTCATGATGGAAACAATGGCGTATTGTCTACATGGGTAATACATCTTATTTTAAAAAAATAATGCGTTAATCCATGTTCCAATATGTGTTGTTAATTAAACATGTTAATTATGTGTTTCATCCTATCTCACGTTCTTTTTTACTTTTATAATGATATTATATTATGTGATATATACTTTCCAATATTTTTTTTTAGTTAAATGTGTCTATATATATATAAATAATATAGATGCTCATGTTTGGTTTATAATTATTGAATAATGATCTTTCTCCTTTAATTAAATGTCAGATATTTTTTGGTAATATCAAATTTAGTAAACCGTGAAATATTTAATTGACGGGAGAATCTATATTTTTTTTAAAGTTCTTATTCTAATTCTAATAATCAAAGTCAAAATTAAATTTATAACGATCCGAGGCCGCTACGGAATGATAGAGTTGTCCCCACAAACCAACACGAGACATTTCAGCGTGTTTTGTTCTCACTCGCACACATCCCGAAAAGTACTTCACAGGAGGTCACCCATCCTAAGACTACTCCAAAGCGAGCACGCTTAATTTTAGAGTTCTCTCGAGATGGCTAACCGAAAAGGTAGATGCATATTGTTGTTATAAGTAGCTCAATTAATTCTTTTAAGTTATCTTAGACTGTATAGTCCCATACCTACATATCCCTCGGATCCCTCTCATTCCGGTGCGTCCAATTCATCCCTGTACCTCCTACCCAGAAGCTCGTCAGGAGCCGCCCATTGTCCATGCATCTTGCACCGGCGATCACTCCCCGTCCTCCTACGGTATCCTGGGCTGTCACAGACCCACCAGCTTCCGTCTGGTTCGTCCTCGAACCACACCGTACTAGGAGAGAACCGGCTCTGATACCATTTATAACGACCCGAGGCCGCTACGGAATGATAGAGTTGTCCCCACAAACCAACACGAGACCTTTTAGCATGTTTTGTCCTCACTCGCACACATCCCGGAAAGTACTTCCCAGGAGGTCACCCATCCTAAGACTACTCCAAAGCGAGCACGCTTAACTTTAGAGTTCTCTCGAGATGACTAACCGAAAAGGTAGATGCATCTTGTTGCTATAAGTAGCTCAATTAATTCTTTTAAGTTATCTTAGACTGTGTAGTCCCATACCTACACAGCCCTCGGATCCCTCTCATTCCGGTGTGTCTGATTCATCCCTGTACCCCCTACCCAGAAGCTCGTCAGGAGCCGCCCATTGTCCATGCTTCTCGCACCGGCGATCACTCCCCGCCCTCCTACGGTATCCTAGGCTGTCATAAAATTTCTTATATATAAAAAAATACACTAACATACACCTTCATCGTCAAAGTCATTAATAAAATATAATTATTATCATTGCAGCGTATCCTTTTTTTCTAGAATATGAAAAAAATTTAGTATAATCAATTTCCAAATAAATAATAGGAGAATCTGTACACGAATAACAAAGTCCATAGAGTCAATTAATATGAAATGATTATTAATCAAAGATACCATATATATATATATATATATACACACATATAGATGCTTTATTAAATATTGGGGTAATCGCCAAAAAAACCCTGTACTTTTTTCAGGTTAACAAAAAAACCTTGTGCTTTGGAAATTACCGAAAAAACCCTGTACTTTATATAATTAAATAAAAAAACCCTGTACGTTTTAATTAGTAACCCATAAACTCCCACGTCGTGATATCAGTGACGGTGGAATCGGAAAAGCTGACGTGGCTCAAACGGAACTGCAGAACAAAGTCCACGCAGGATTAAGTTTGCCACATTACCTAAAATCCAATGTAAAAATAAAGAAGGAAGAAGCCCGTGACGAGTGTACTCATTTCAAACGCTAACCCTAAGTTATTTGTTTTCTCTTTGAATCGAAGGAGATTTCAAACCCTAAACCTTCGATTCTCTCTAAGTTGAAAGTCATTTGGAGTTTGGGTCATTGATGTCTACCCTGGTCATCGATTTCGAGCGTGGGTCTGTAAGTTGAAGGTGATTTCGAACTTGTGATTGTCGATTACGAACGTGGGTCTTCGATTTGGAACTTGTGGCGTCGATCTGAAGGCGATTTGAAATCATAAAGGTCAGTTATGCGATTTGTTCGACTCTCTCTTAGATATCAAGGACAAGGTGATGAGGGTGAGTTTGTCAATGATGAGGGATTGGGGGATGGTGAAGGAATCGCTGATAGAGGTGAGTTTGGCAATGATGAAGGATTAGGAGATGGTGAAGGATTAGGGTTTAGGAGTGGGTTAGGTAATGATGCAGAATATGTCAGCGATGCAGACTGTCGTGACAATGGAGATGAGTTTCCGACTACACCAAAAACGAGAGAGGAAGAGTGGCGAGAGTTCATGAACGTATTTGAAAATGAGGGACCAGGGGAAGAAGGGCCAAATAAGCGTGAACATAATCTTCATCTTGGTAAGATGTTTACTACAGGTGAAGATTTTAAGGAAGAATTGTTTCACTACGCATTGGATAATAACTTCAACGTGAAGTACTCGAAGTGTGAAAGCACAAGATATTCAGTGCATTGCGCAGAAACAGATTGTTCATGGAGAATCTATTGTTCTGTGCACGTTGCTTCGAACAAGTGGTTGATCAAGATATTCCATGATAACCACAACCACCCGAAGAGGAGTCATATTGAGTTGTTGACTTCAACACGTATAGCGCAACTTTTCGCAGAAGATCTCAGGAGAAAGCCATCTCTTTCAGCTGAAGAAATACAAGATCAGGTTATGAAGCGACACCAGGTTATCAGTCTCTCGTGTTCAGTGCTTCAAAGCCCGCAGAATTGCTTTAAGGACACTGGTTCAAGATCAGGGGGCTCAATTCGCTAAGTTATTGGATTATGAGGCAGAACTTCATAGATCTAATCCGAACACAACCACTGAAGTTGGTACAGAAGATGGATTGTTTGATCGATTTTATGTTTGTTTCGAGGTACTGCATGAAACGTGGAAAAAATGTTGTCGTCCGATTATAGGATTGGATGGTTGTTTCTTGAAGTGGGCATTGAAAGGAGAACTTCTTGCTGCCATTGGTCGGGATGCTGATAATCGAATTTACCCCACGCATGGGTTGTTGTTCGAGTTGAGAATAAAGACACGTGGGGTTGGTTTATTAGAAAAATAAAAACAGATTTATGTTTAGGAGAAGGAGAATGCATCACATTACATTCTGATAAGCAAAAGGTACTTTGTTTTCCATTTCTAATTATTGTGAATATGTAATTGTGCAAGGCACTTATACATTGATGGTTAATTATGGTTTTTTAGGGTTTGATTAATGCCATTGAAGTAGAATTACCACTGTGTGAACATCGAATGTGTGCGAGGAATATATACGCTAATTGGAAGAAACAATTCAAGGAACTCACAGAGAAAAAGTTTTTCTGGAAGGCTGCGTATTGTTTTCATCAAGGTAATTTGACATAACATTGGTTTAAGTGTCATTTAAACCATTTTTGCAAAGCTAACAGTGGTTTTCATGAAGGTGAATTTGGTGAACACATGGACGGGTTGAAACGTTTTAATTCAGCAGCATACGAGGCATTGATTGCTACTAATCTGAAGCATTGGTCTCGAGAATTCTTCCAGGAAGCGGCAAAATGTGGAGATATTAACAACAACTTAAACGAGAGTTTCAACAGTCCAATCAAAGATGCTCGACTTCGTCCAGTAGTAGACATGCTTGAGGATATTCGGAGAAAAACCATGGGACGGATTGCAAAAAGGTTGAGAGATGCTAATAAATGTGTAACACAGTTTACTCCTCATGCCATGGAGGAATTAGAGAAATCTCGGAAGAAAAGTGGGTATTGCATGGTTATTCCCAGCGGACATGGGAAATACGAGGTTATGAATCTCGGTACAAGTTATTCCATCGACCTT
>NW_010967274.1:23684-42727 GCF_000463585.1 Tarenaya hassleriana
ACTGTTAGCTTTGCAAAAATGGTTTAAATGACACTTAAACCAATGTTATGTCAAATTACCTTGATGAAAACAATACGCAGCCTTCCAGAAAAACTTTTTCTCTGTGAGTTCCTTGAATTGTTTCTTCCCATTAGCGTATATATGTCTCGCACACATTCGATGTTCACAACGTGGTAATTCTACGTCAATGACATTAATCAAACCCTAAAAAACCATAATTAACCATCAACGTATAAGTGCCTTGCACAATTACATATTCACAATAATTAGAAATGGAAAACAAGGTACCTTTTGCTTGTCAGAATATAATGTGATGCCTTCTCCTTATCCTAAACATAAATCTGTTTTTATTTTTCTAATAAACCAACCCCACGTGTCTTTATTCTCAACTCGAACAACAACCCATGCGTGGGGTAAATTCGATTATCAGCATCCCGACCAATGGCAGCAAGAAGTTCCCCTTTCAATGCCCACTTCAAGAAACAACCATCCAATCCTATAATCGGACGACAACATTTTTTCCACGTTTCAAGCAGTACCTCGAAACAAACATAAAATCGATCAAACAATCCATCTTCTGTACCAACTTCAATGGTTGTGTTCGGATTAGATCTATGAAGTTCTGCCTCATAATCCAATAACTTAGCGAATTGAGCCCCCTGATCTTGAACCAGTGTCCTTAAAGCAATTCTGCGGGCTTTGAAGCACTGAACACGAGAGACTATCACCTGGTGCCGCCCCATAACCTGATCTTGTATTTCTTTAGCTGAAAAAGATGGCTTTCTCCTGAGATCTTCTGCGAAAAGTTGCGCTATACGTGTTGAAGTCAACAACTCAATATGACTCCTCTTCGGGTGGTTGTGGTTATCATGGAATATCTTGATCAACCACTTGTTCGAAGCAACGTGCACAGAACAATAGATTCTCCATGAACAATCTGTTTCTGCGCAATGCACTGAATATCTTGTGCTTTCACACTTCCGTTGCTTCGAACAAGTGGTTGATCAAGATATTCCATGATAACCACAACCACCCGAAGAGGAGTCATATTGAGTTGTTGACTTCAACACGTATAGCGCAACTTTTCGCAGAAGATCTCAGGAGAAAGCCATCTCTTTCAGCTGAAGAAATACAAGATCAGGTTATGAAGCGACACCAGGTTATCAGTCTCTCGTGTTCAGTGCTTCAAAGCCCGCAGAATTGCTTTAAGGACACTGGTTCAAGATCAGGGGGCTCAATTCGCTAAGTTATTGGATTATGAGGCAGAACTTCATAGATCTAATCCGAACACAACCACTGAAGTTGGTACAGAAGATGGATTGTTTGATCGATTTTATGTTTGTTTCGAGGTACTGCATGAAACGTGGAAAAAATGTTGTCGTCCGATTATAGGATTGGATGGTTGTTTCTTGAAGTGGGCATTGAAAGGAGAACTTCTTGCTGCCATTGGTCGGGATGCTGATAATCGAATTTACCCCATCGCATGGGCTGTTGTTGGAGTTGAGAATAAAGACACGTGGGGTTGGTTTATTAGAAAAATAAAAACAGATTTATGTTTAGGAGAAGGAGAATGCATCACATTACATTCTGATAAGCAAAAGGTACTTTGTTTTCCATTTCTAATTATTGTGAATATGTAATTGTGCAAGGCACTTATACATTGATGGTTAATTATGGTTTTTTAGGGTTTGATTAATGCCATTGAAGTAGAATTACCACTGTGTGAACATCGAATGTGTGCGAGGAATATATACGCTAATTGGAAGAAACAATTCAAGGAACTCACAGAGAAAAAGTTTTTCTGGAAGGCTGCGTATTGTTTTCATCAAGGTAATTTGACATAACATTGGTTTAAGTGTCATTTAAACCATTTTTGCAAAGCTAACAGTAGTTTTCATGAAGGTGAATTTGGTGAATACATGGACGGGTTGAAACGTTTTAATCCAGCAGCATATGAGCATTGATTTCTACTAATCCGAAGCATTGGTCTCGAGCATTCTTCCAGGAAGCGGCAAAATGTGGAGATATTAACAACAACTTAAACGAGAGTTTCAACAGTTCAATCAAAGATGCTCGACTTCGTCCAGTAGTAGACATGCTTGAGGATATTCGGAGAAAAGCCATGGGACGGATTGCAAAAAGGTTGAGAGATGCTAATAAATGTGTAACACAGTTTACTCCTCATGCCATGGAGGAATTAGAGAAATCTCGGAAGAAAAGTGGGTATTGCATGGTCATTCCCAGCGGACATGGGAAATACGAGGTTATGAATCTCGGTACAAGTTATTCCATCGACCTTGGCATGAAGAGTTGTGTGTGTCGAGAATGTGATGTAACCGGGATCCCATGTTGTCATGCTTTATCTGTCATCAATAAAAAACGAGAGAGTTTATCGGCGTAAGTCAATATTTTACAGGTATGTATTATCAATACAAATTATGGTTTAGTTGTTTACTAATGACAAAATTTTTCTGCAGGTATGTGTCCGATTACTTTTCAAAGGAAAAATGGATAGCGACATACGAGCATAATATTATACCCGTGAATGGAGAAAAATTATGGAGAAAGACAAAAAAAAAACTCCAGTTGGTGTACCCAATACGAGAACAATGTCGGGTTGCCCTAGAAAGTTCAATCGGACAAAGGATCCACATGAGCCTCCCCCGAAGAATGGTCGTATCTCACGTCACGGAAGAAAAATGACATGTACTCGCTGTCAACAGGTTGGACACAATGTAAGGTCATGTAAGAAATGAACTATTTCGAATGCAGGGTCCAACACGAGGGAGAGGTCGTCCGAGAAAATCACAGGTACGAAATCTGTATTTTTTTCTGGTTTTATTGATCGGTTGTGATGAATATCTTGTGATTAGTTGGTAGGTGAAATAGTCAGCTGCCACCATCAAAAAAGAAGAAATCTACACGTATAATGTCGGAAAATGCTCAAAGTAGTGCTAACTCAGTAGCTGATGGTATAAAACTTCACAACCTGATGCACTAGAGTTCCTGATATTTCTTTACATCCTAATGTTGTTTATTTTCTGTTATGCAGGTTCTTCCAGTCCAACGCAATCAAGTCAAACATTACAATCAGTATTTCCTCATTATCAGAGAACAACTTCATCGCTTCCGCATAGAATTTTCATTGCACCACGTACGGGTCGAAAGTTTCAGATTCCAAGACAACAAAAGCCAAACTAAATATGTACTAAGTGGGATGTTTTGGATAGTGTTTTGGAAGAAATTTTTTGGATGATGTCTTGGATGGAATTTTTTGGATGATCTCTTGGATGTAATGTTTTGGAACAACAAAAATCATGTTTTTCTTCCATATGATATATTGGATGTAATGGATTAACATGTTATGTTTGTAAATCTCATCAGGTTTATTATACGTTGTAAAATATATCATGTACACTATATGAATACAATAGAACACATAAATATATAATCCGATTACGATTATAAGATCCGATTACAAATTCTACCAACGATAGTAAAATCCGATTACAAGTTCTACCAACTTTTTCTAAACATAGGATAGTCCATAATAACGGGCAAATACTATAATTACAACCATGACAACTGCACCAAACATATATTCAATATTATTGTATTTACCCATCTTAAGATTCAACTTTTCGATCTCCACATTCATCTTCTCTAACTTAACATTCATCTTCTCCATCTTCACATCCATCATCTTCTCCATCTTAACATCCATCATTTTCTCTCTCTTAACATCCATCTTCTCCATCTTCACTTCATATAACTCACCACAGATACCATTCAACTCTTCAATTAACGCATCGTCGAGCCATTTAAAAAAATGGGAACCATTCCTCTGAAACATAAAACAACACAAACATAAAGATCATTCTCATTATGGAAAGAAAATATACTCACATCACATACCTCTTGCGAATCACAAGAAAATAATAGTCTTTCCGGATTTTTGTCTGTTCTCGATGTTTTCCTCGAAATATGTCCTCCACATCCACATTGAAATCGTAATCCACTGTTTTCCCGAGTTGATCGAACATTCGAAATTGAAGACTCTCCTTCGTAACTCATCTTTTCATTTTGAATCTGTTATATAAACATGTTCGGCATTCTTCAAACATAATCCAAAAACATAAGCCTCAAATTGATGAAATCTAACACATTTCTAAAACGATATTCAAATTTGTTGAACCCAAACACAATACACCAAAATTTTCCAAATATAACAAATTAACCACAAAATCTCATAACTTTTCAGTCCTAAAACAATATTACATATATGAAATTTCCTAAATTCGACATATTTCAAGCCCAACACAAAACCCTAAAACCCCAAATTTCGGTTATTACCTCTTGTCTTCACTTTGGAGAACGTACAACTGATAGAATCACAGACGAGTCGAACGAGATGGAATCGATGCGAGTTGTAGTCGAAATCTGCTCAAAACAACGACCATGAAGATTGAAGAAATCCCTAGAGCTCCTCTCTCTCTCTCTATCGTGTCTGTGGAAAGAAGATGAACTAGTTCAGACCAAGCAAAGGCATTTAATAAATGAGTTATAATGATGTGGCAAACTTAATCCTACGTGGACTTCGTTCTGTAGTTCCGTTTGAGCCACATCGGCTTTTCCGTTTCCACCATCACCGATATCACGACGCCGGGGTTTATGGGTTACTAATTAAAAAGTACGGGGTTTTTTCCGTAATTTCCAAAGTACAGGGTTTTTTCGTTAACCTGGGAAAAGTACAGGGTTTTTTTGGCGATTACCCCTTAAATATTTACCAACTCTGAGCTCTTTAAGCAACACTCGTCTCAAGTTTCGGCAGTTTTAAAGAGTCTGATGATCTTGGTAGTATATGTACCTATGTATAGCTTCCAGTAGCAACTTTGCTCTATAAAATAGCGTAAAAGTGATATTAAATTTACTATTAGCTAATACTAGGTAATAAGTAATAACCCGCGCGAATCGTGCAGATTTAATATTACGAATTTAAATAATTTTTTATTTTTAAAATTAAATATAATAAATTTTGTTTTTAAATTTATAATTTAAATTATTCTATTAAAATAATTTTTTTGTCAAAGTGTGAAAATAATAAGATGATAAGGATGGATCTAAATATAATAGTATGGGGTATTACATCCCACTCTATAATTAATAAAATATAATTTATTCATAAATTTTATAAAATTTGTAGATATCCGTAATACTTTTACCACTATTTTTTTTCTTTATATGTTTCTCTTATCATTTTTTATATTTTATTGATCGTTTTTATTTTTAATTCTTTATTTTTAATTTAGGTAATAATCTACATGTATCGTGTAGACTTAAAATCTCAAATCTCAAAATGTTTAACAATTTTCTATACCATCTTCAATGACGTTAAATTTTGGTGAATTGCGATAAGTAAATATATGATATGCTGGGCATATAATTAAAATTTACTAAGTGAAGATGCCACGTCACTAAACTAAAATTGAATATTTTTTCGGTTCATATTAAATTAATTGGCTTGGTTAATTTTGTAATGATTTTATGATGATTTTGAGTTGTAATATGATATGAAACACTTGACATTTATATTGTATTTAATTAGTTAATATGATTGTGGCAAAAAATTAAGATCAGTTGTTTGAGTTGAACTAAGTATAAATAGAAAACTTTAATAATATAAAAACTTTGTTATATTTTTTTGTAAGTAGAATTAAATCAATGACATAATATCGTTATTACTGTATAAATATTTTATCATTTCAGTATAACCGATTTATTATGGTTGTCTTTGGTACTGGTGTGACCTTTTTCAATGCCTGCCAAAAATTCAAGTTATGAGGTAATAATAAAAATAATTTTGGTAAATATTATAAATAAAGATATTTTTCAAAAATAATATAATTTATTTACCTTAAATGGAAATTTTTGATAATGTTCAATTTTTCATCTATGTAAATCTTTGTAGACGTTGATGTGTTGAGTGTTAGAACACCTAATACATAAAATATATTAGTAAACTCAATATAATAATAATAATGGTTTTTAAATATTAATCTATCAAATATTTAGAAATTAATTTGTGTTAAATAATTACCGTGAATAATCTTTGGATTTACACCCGTAACGACTGCGATACTTTTTCTGACATTCAATCTATGAATTTGTGAATGGAGTTCTGCAGCGAGATCATCCCATACAGAAAGCTTGACGATATTGTTGCTGGTTTTTAAATTGAAATTATATGTTAGTTTGTATAAAATTAATTTAGTTAAAATTTTATAAAATGATAATTTTTGCAGTGTAAATAGAATTTGAAAACTTACTCTTCCAATAATAAACGAAGAATAATTTTCTGAGTTGATGACGACATTCGTAAATTTGATCCTTGTATTGCGACTAAAACTCCAATAATATCTGCAACATTAAAGAATATATTAATTATATAATCTAATATTTTCTTTTTGGTTTTTTTATATTATCACATACCTAGTAGATCGTGTTTTTTGTTTGTCAATGTCAACAAATCGTCATATAAACATATTCGAATTTTGTTTTGGCAATATTATAAGTAGTTACAACAACTTTTTCAATAATAGTATCATCTGTAAAATAAATACGAAATTTACTGTTCGTCAATTTGTATATATTTTTATTTGGTAGAATCTTAAAATGTCTGACTAAAAATATATCTCTCTCATTTATTATATTTTTAAAATTTTCTGCATGATCCTAACATATTTTTCCTTCAACAACATTCTCCTGCAACGTTATAAGTAGAAAAGATTAGATTTGTAATAAACATAGTATAAGAAAATCAATGTTAATTAAAAACGTACATTTTTATCAATTAATAAGAATCCGATGCCATTGAACCTATTCCCATTGAAAGGATTTTGTCCATCCCATATTCGTAGAAATCTGATTGTAATATACCGATAATTATGATGTTTACTCATCTGATCCAATCTTACATGGGTTGATATCACTGGATGCATCTGATTTTTAGATTCCTACAATAAATTTTATTTGATCAATAACAATATTATTTGTCATATAGTATATTTATTCATTATTTTTATATGAATAAGGCAATCGTTGAACGGAATAATATATGTATTTACACACAAAAATCGGTGGGATATCATATTTAAAAATATAAAAAATATGATTAGCACATAAATATTATATTTTATATAAATTAATAAAAATTTAACAAAATGCAACATAAGTGATATTTAGGTTGATCCACCAAATTGTTCTAAATAAAATTTTTATATATATAGATGTGGAGAATAATAACTATATAATCCATGATTCATTGTTAGTAAACTTAAATCAAAAAATAAAATTATATATATATATAAAACAAACATGTTAAACAAAAGTCAGTAAACAAAAACATTTTTTTAACTTCTATATATAAACATATATAATATATACTGATATAAATATAAAAAAATTAAATATATGTTTTGGTACCAATGAAATCCTTTCTAATGAAATATGAACACGAAACCAGGCAAAGACGAAGAAAAAGAAAACCTAAATGAAAGGTTTAAGGGGAAAACGAGTAATGAAGAAGTGGGCTTGACATTCTACAAACGGTGGACTTGGGACATGAAGTGGAAAAACAAGTATAATAAAATAAACTTTACGTAACAAACCATGTACGGAAACATGACAAATGGGTTTAAGGGGAAAACATCATATCAGAAAATTCTCTTTTCTTCATCTTCTTCGTTCTTCACTTTATTTTGAAATACTTGATCTGGAAATCAAACATCAAATCTTTTTATTTTAGTAACAGGTAAACTAGACAGCAAGAGACTGTCGAAATGAAACAGCACAAAGCTAGCTATCTGTTGAGAGGTGGGCAAATATTTTAGATGGAGAACTTAGAAAAACTTAGATGAGAGGAAGTGGAGAGGAGAACACTTCAAAAACTTTTTTTTTTGTTCTTGCTTTTAACTGGATGAAAAATGACATAACTTATACTCCTATTTATACTACATGTAGGAAGATTCTACACACTATGATTAATTACAAATAGTAATTATCACTTATTTATTTTAATTTGACTCACCTAGAATTCAACAAATTCTAGAATAAACAAGATTAGTCTTCAATGCGCCCTCCTAAGCTTGATTCCCGCATGCCAAGCTTGTGGCGTAGCTTCTCGAATACCTCCCTCTTCAAGGGCTTCGTGAAAATGTCAGCAACCTGTTCTTCTGTCTTCAACTTTACTTGAACTTCCTTCTTTGCAATGCACTCCCGAATGAAATGAAACCTTGTATCAATATGCTTACTCCGATCATGATACACCGGATTCTTCGCCAACACAATCGCCGACTTGTTATCAACATAGATATCTGTAGAGCCACCTTCTCCAAACTGAATTTCTTTGAGCAAACCCCGAAGCCATATTGAGTGACAAACACAAGATGTTGCAGCAACATACTCTGCCTCACAAGTTGATAACGTCACTATCGGTTGTTTCTTCGATAACCAAGTAAACGCCGTTGGTCCATAGAAGAAAACAAAACCCGTCGTGCTCTTCCTGTCATCGGGATCTCCAGCCCAATCACTGTCACTGTAACCTCTCAATTCTGTTTCTCCGGATGATGGATAGAACATCCCCAAACTCAAGGTACCTTTAATATATCGAAGAATCCTCTTTGCAACCTTCAAATGATAAGATGTAGGACTCTCCATATGACGACTAACTATGCCAACCGCAAACAGAATATCCGGTCTTGTGCATGTCAAGTACCGCAAGCTTCCAACCAAACTCTTGAATACAGTAGGATCAACTGCTTCTCCATCACAATACTTAGATAATTTCTCTCCAACCTCCATAGGAGTACTTATTGGTTTGCAATTCTGCATGTCAAACTTCTTCAAGACTTGTTTAGAATACTGCTCCTGAGAAACAAATATACCTTCATCTTCTTGTTTGACTTCAATCCCCAGATAATATGACATCAACCCGATGTCAGTCATCTCGAACTCTCTAGTCATCGCCTTTTTGAACTCTTCAAACATCCGGGGATTATTGCCTGTAAATATCAAATCATCGACATAGAGACAAACGATCAAGACATCGTTGTTATGTACCTTGGTGTAGATGGCGTACTCGTGAGGACATTTCTTGAAACCATTTTGCTGGAAGTAGTGATCAATCCGACTGTTCCATGCCCTTGGCGCCTGCTTTAAACCATACAAGGCTTTCTTCAGTTTCAGAACATGATCCTCACGGCCATGAACAACATATCCCTCGGGTTGCTCAATATAAACATCCTCTTCAAGAACTCCATTCAAAAATGCTGATTTTACATCCATTTGGTAGATTTTCCATTGATTTTGAGCCGCAAGTGAGATGAGCAACCTTATAGTTTCAAGACGCGCAACTGGAGCAAACACTTCATCGTAATCAATTCCGGCACGTTGTTTGTATCCTTTGGCAACGAGTCTAGCCTTGTACCTTTCAACCTCTCCTTTTGAATTTCGTTTGATCTTGTAAACCCACTTCACACCAATGGGTTTATATCCTCTCGGCAATGTAGTCAACTCCCACGTTTCATTTTTCTTGATGGCCGCAATTTCCTCATTCATGGCCTTCCTCCACTGTTCATTCTCCGATGCTTCAGTAAAATTGATCGGTTCTGTATCTGCAAAAAGACAGAACAAAGTATGGTTCTGATTGAGATCATAGATCTCTTCCAAACTCTTCGTACCTCTTGGTCCAATAACGTTAGGACTATCTTCGGATGATGAAGATACTCCCGAGTTGGACCCAACCTCGAAATGTGATTGCGGAGTTGGAGTCAACTCCAACCCAAACTCCTCATGATCATTTCCTATCACAGATGGATAGAAAGTAAACTTCTCATTGTCATTTGAACTCCATTCCCATGCATTCTTTTCATCCACAACAACATCTCAGCTCACTTTGATCTTCTTCTCAACGGGATCATATAACTTGTAGCCTTTCGATTGTTGATTATATCCCACGAAGATATATTTTTCACTGCGATCATCAAGTTTCTTTCTGTGTTGCGCGGGGACATGGACATGAGCAAGACTTCCAAAAATTTTCAGATGAGATATGTTGGGTTTGTATCCACTCCATGCTTCTTGCGATGTCTGATTCCAAACACTCCTTGTCGGACAACGGTTCAATAGATAAACAGCACAATCAACTGCCTTAGCCCAGAATTCCTTCGGTAAGTTCTTGCTCTTCAACATGCTTCGGACCATGTTCAAAATAGTCCTATTCTTTCTCTCGGCGACTCCGTTCTGTTGTGGTGAGTATGGAACGGTAAGTGGTCTCCGTATGCCATTCTCTTCACAAAACTTCTTGAACTCTTTAGAAGTAAACTCACCACCCCGATCCGACCGTACGGATTTAATCTCAAACCCGCTTTGCCTTTCAGCAAGAGCCTTGAATCTTTTGAATGCCGAAAAAACTTCTGATTTTTCCTTTAGAAAATAAACCCACATTTTTCGACTGTAATCATCAATGAATAACAAGAAGTACCTGTTATTACCGAATGATGGTGGGTCAAGGGGTCCGCACACATCAGTGTGTATCAACTCCAATAATTGATTCGCTCTTGTCATTGACTCATTTGGAAAGCTTTGACGATGTTGCTTTCCAACCAAACATCCTTCACAAACTTGATTCGGTTGATCAATAGATGGTAACCCGTTCACCATCTTTTTGGATGACAACAACTTCAAACCTCCGAAATTCAGGTGCCCAAGTCGTAAATGCCATAACCAAGACTCCTCCTCGAAACATGCTTTCAAACACTTCCCAACATTAGTCTGAATGTTCATCGGGAACATTCGATTCTCCGTCATCGAAACATAAGTCAAGAGATTCCCTTTGTTGTCATTGAGATAAATGTTTCGATTCCTCTAATGAATATTATATCCTTTCTCTAACAATTGACCAATACTTAAAATATTAGTCTTCATACCTGGCACATAGTACACGTTGGATATGTACTCATGGCCTCCATTCCTTAGCTTAATCAGAATCTTGCCCTTTCCCTTGACCGCGATTTTGGATAGATCTCCAAATGAGATATTTCCCGTCACCGACTCATCGATATCCAGAAACATGTGACGATAGCCGCACATGTGGTTACTCGCACCGGTATCAAGGTACCAAATTTGCTCTCGCTCTTCACCGGAGCCTTTGCGTGCAAGTAAAACCGTGTCTTCCACTTCTTTTTTCTCCTCTGCATAATTAGCTTGCTCTTTTTTCTCATCCGGCCCGTCAAGACATTCATATGAAAAATGTCCATACCGATGACAATTGTAGCACTCAACATCGCGTTTGTCTTGCCTTTGGGTATAACCTCCTCTACCGCGTCCTCTTGAAGAACGTCCACCCCATGCGTTCTGGGTTTGATTTTGATCCCGTGTGTCTCCTCCTCGACTGCGACCACGGCCGCGACCTCGTCCTCGTCCTCGACCACGTCCCCGTCCTTCACCACGACCACGTCCACCTTGGTTCCGATAATCATTTTTCTTCTCTTCAATATTCACCTTTGCTTGAAGAGCATGCTCGATCGGCTCTTTGTGTCTCCTTTTAATTTTTTCTTCATGAACTTGAAGCTTTCCGGTGAGTTCATCAATGGTCATTTTCTCAATGTCGTTAGATTCTTTAATCACCACAACGACATGATCGAACTTCGGAGATAGTGACCGAAGTATCTTCTCCACGATTCGACTATCTGTCATCTTTTCACCGTTGCTTACGAGTTGATTGGAGACCGCCGTAACTCGAGAGATATAGTCGAAGACTGCTTCTGGCTCCTTCATTTGCAAAGCTTCGAATTCTCCACGAAGTGATTGAAGCCGCACCTTTTTCACCTTGTCAATACCCTTGAAAGCATTTTCAAGAGTATCCCATGCCTTCTTCGATGTGGTGGCATGAGCGATCTTCTCGAAGATGGTATCATCCACACTAAGTTGGATGAACGAAAGTGCCCGTTAGTCTCTTACTTTCGCTTCTTTGGCCGCCTTCTTCACGGCTTGGCTAGCGGAAGCCAAATTCTCCGGTTCTTCATACTCTTCTTCGATGGCATCCCATACATCTTGTCCACCAAGGAACGCCTTCATTTGAATACTCCATCTTTCATAGTTGTCTTTCGTAAGCTTTGGAATCAGGAAAGCTCCGCTTGTAGTCGCCATCGCCTAGGCTCTGATACCACTTTGTTGAGAGGTGGACAAATATTTTAGATGGAGAACTTAGAAAAACTTAGAGGAGAGGAAGTGGAGAGGAGAACACTTCAAAAACTTTTCTTTTTGTTGTTGCTTTTAACTTGATGAAAAATGACATAACTTATACTCCAATTTATACTACATGTAGGAAGATTCTACACACTATGATTAATTACAAATAGTAATTATCACTTATTTATTTTAATTTGACTCACCTAGAATTCAACAAATTCTAGAATAATCAAGATTAGTCTTCAAGGGTACAACAAGACCAGAGATTGGAATAGTGAAGAACTCTTGGTGCAATTGCTTGCTTTTACAACAACTTTTGTATCGTCGTCTCATTGGTTGCAAGGTATTTCTTCAGCTGTCATATCTTATATTCTTCCAAGCATATCTCATATTCTATTTGTGTTTATCTTCATTCAGGGTTGTGTTATGTCGATATTTGTTAATACATGAATTGCTCCTGCTCTTATAATTTTTTTTTTCTAGACTGAAAGTGCTGCTAACCTCAATTGTGTCGTACTTTATATGTGATAATAAGCAAATGATTAATGAATTAGCATTTCCACATTTGATATGAATATATAAAAATGATATATGTTTATATAATCCAATTTAGCTATATATACACACACATGCACGAGTGTATTTATAATAACAAAAAAGGACACATGTTATAACGAAATATACTTTTATATATAAGATGATATATATATATATATATCATTTGCAAATGAAAAGATCATATTATTCATAATAAATATATTTATAGTCAAATTTACAATGAAAATTAGATCATCGAGATATAATAATAAAAAATGAAAGGTATATTAAATATTAAATTTAAGAAAATATAAAAAAGAATGGATAATGAAATTATTTTCATTTTAGAGAATAAACCGAATGTATAAGATAAAAAACAAAAGTTATATAAGAAATTTCTAAAATTCTAAAAGTTTAAATCTGTAATATAAATTCGAATACAAACACGACCCCCAAATATCCAAATAAACAAAAAATCACATATTTTTGTACTGTGACAATTTTTTTTTTTTACGTGTGTGTTTTAACTATATGATATTGAAGTTAAGCTGCATAAATATTGTCGTTGAGGTTGGTGTTTGTATGTGAATCTAGAAAACTTGGTTCATGATTTTGAGGCGTATGATATTGAAATAACATATGCATTATTTCTATTTCAGTGATTATTGTATTAGTTTAATCTATGAAAAAAAATTAGTTAAGAAATGAACAATTTAAGATGAACGTAAGAGGAAAAAAAACAGACAGGTGAGTTAGAAGCAAGAGTGTTATTACTTTTAGAACCAGGAAACAACACATGAATGGAACATCAAATTTGTCGGGAGGATTCCAATTCATTGAAATCTAAACATTATTCAGAAGATTCATGTAATATTCATCCAAAATCATTGAGAAAAATGCAAAGTTCGAGTCTTTGAAAATATTTAAAATTTGTAACGCCCGAAACCCGCATCCCACAATACGAGTTGCGTCACATGGACAATTAAAATAAAAACTCAATTTTCAAAAATCCGCGGGAATTTAAAACTTTTATTTTCAGAGTTAGCGGAAGAAAACACTCGTACATACATATATGATACATTATTTCCAGTTATAATTATACATAATCAAGTGGTAGTATAACCTTATTACAAACCTTAAAGTCTACCACCGATATAAACAAAACGTTCCCAAAAATATAAATGTATCAAAATACGTAATTATACATGATCGGTAGTGGTACACTGCCCATGTCTCCGATGTCCGCTCCTCGGCTACTGCTGCTAACGACCTGAAACGTTGCGTAACAACGTCCTAAGCTAATTGCTTTGAGAGTGAACTCAGGCGTAACCCGGAGTTCCATTCTCATGAGACCAGGGAAAACAAATACATATATATATATACTAATACTCTAATAAACATGAATCGAAAACAGAGAATCAGGATAAGCATGCAACAATCACAATCAAGTCCGTACGACAAATCGCAGGACATAGTCCGTCAAATCGTCTCTACGCGCACCATGCGTAGGTAATGTACTCCCCATGTGCATAGCACAACCACCTCTCTCCTCGGAATCCATCTACTCCGCAACCACTCGGATCCGGCATAAATATATTTCTCTCCTCTCGAACACATCACCCCACCCTAGCATCGATGTCACCTCTCGGTTCTAGGCGTGTCACCCAATTCCGGCATTGATGTCACCTCTCAATACTAGAGCTCACCAGACGTCGGCTACAACCGACGCCATCGACTATAACGAGAGAGCCCATCGCTGCAACTCTCCCTCGTCGACCATCCGCCGCAGAAATACTTGTCAGGTTCGGGCCCGAACCTGGCAGAGTAAGTCCGTACCACCTCCTCGGGAGACCCCAATCTACCTAAATATCAGGTATGTGTGATGCCCTCATCTTCAGGATACTCATATCCCCGGGTCCGCTCCGTCGCTAACGGAAACGTTGGCGCAGTTCCAAGAACCGTATGTTCCTCGTCACGCAATAGTACCGACTACAATCGGCTATCTACGCAAGTCATCGGGGTGCCCATAACCGTCCTATCGTTCGGACGTTGGCGCGATTTTATCATCGCCACATTCACAATCATATCCCATATGGGTGGCATCCGACCCGGATCGGATGGCCCATAGATGGGACGCAATCTCGCAATCATCGTGCAATCATTCACAAACGCCCGTTTCTACAATCACGCGCTAAACGTTAATCCGAATCCTTCCGAATTAACGCTAGTGCCATGCCAGCTACCCCAGTCACATGCATTTATATAGTTTATTTACTATACATGTATTTCCGCTTGCGTAGCCTTTTATATTTATTTATATATTTTTCTTTGAGTATCTCCATTCATATTACCATATTGTACCTCCGGTACGACCTACCTGGTCCCGGTCCGCCCGGAAAACCAGTTCGGTTCATTCCGTGGTTTTAACCTTACCTATTAGTCATTTTGGGTCCAGACTACGTGTGGTCCAGTCTGGCCCGTATTTCTGGTATATTTTATATTTTTCACTTTTTCACAATTTGAGCTAGGGTAATATTAGGTCCGTCTTATCAAGTTTTTCAATTTTCCACATGGTGAAATTTTAAGGTTCCGTTACTCTTTTTTTTTCAGTCCGATCGGTCTAGGGACAGTCGGTTCGGAATGGACGTTCCACCTTGTCCAGACCAGACGGTCTGGCTAGTGCAGAACGGACATTCCGGACTATCCAGAACGTCCTCTGTCCAGAACGGACGGTCTGGACTTCGTCTTCAACCTCTGGACTTCGCCTTTTCTCCTGCAGACCTAGAACGAATGGTCTGACCTCAGACCGAACGTTCTAGTCCTCGGATCTCATAAAAAACACTCAAAGATGCACGATTCTCTATGGGCAATTAATCAAAACTCATATAATTTCATGGAGAACACGAATCAAACATCAATTTTGCACGAAATCACTCAAAACCCAAAACCCCATGTCAATAGACTTCCGAATTAAACTCGAATTCACTCACCTCGGGTTAATTATGTGCTCTGAGTGACGGATAGGGGGCTTGGTGATGCTCCTCTGTGTCTGTAGAAGCAAGTAAGAACGTGAGTTCCTCGGATTTGAGGGAGAATTCGGCTATGAGGTTGAGGAAGAATGAAGAGAAAGAAGATGGCTAAATAAAGCCCGAATTCGTCGAATTTTGGTGGAAATCCGGACCCAGGGTAGACCACATCACGCTTAACGGGTTTTCTGGTTGAGGTTAGTGCGCAGGGGTCGTTTTCAGGTCGGTCCGGACGAAAGCCGCGACTTTGGTCGCTGCCGACAGTCTGGTCCGTCCGTTCCGAGACTGTCTGGAATGGACGTTCCGCTCCTGTGCGGTCCGTCCGTTCTAGACTCTCCAGAACGGACGGTCCGAGATTTTTTTTTTGAAAAACTGGGTTGTTACAATCTACCCCCTTAAAATGAATTCGTCCTCGAATTCGGACCAATTTAAATTGAAAGTTACGTAACAAATAGGTGGGGGTAATGATCGCGCATCTCCTTTTCTGGTTCCCACGTCATGTCAGAGACTCCTTCACTCCGCCACAGGACTTTGACTAAGGGAATTGATACGTGTGTACCGAGTCTAAAATCTATAACCCGATTCACAACTCACCGCAAGGATACAGATCGTCGTAACACGGGGTCGAACACGAGGACCGGTTGCTAAATCCAAATCTAAATAAAAAATAGATCAAAGCAAGCAAGCAAGTGATGATGGAAGTATATGGAATCTATAGGAAACGAGCCAATATCTAAAACTCCCTATCGGATGGCTCCGAAAGAGATGGCAGAACTGAAAAAGCAGTTGAACGAATTAATGGAGACAGGATTCATCCGACCGAGTGTATCACCGTGGGGAGCACCGGTGTTATTTGTGAAGAAGAAGGATGGTAGTATGCGACTCTGCATCGACTACCGAGGCCTGAACCAGGTGACCATCAAGAATCGGTATCCCTTGCCGAGAATTGATGAGCTGCTTGATCAATTGCAAGGAGCGAAGTGGTTTTCTAAGATCGATCTACGTTCTGGGTATTATCAGATCCGTGTAAAGCCTGAGGATATTCAGAAGACTGCCTTTCGAACTAGGTACGGTCATTTCGAATTCGTGGTCATGCCATTTGGTTTGACGAATGCCCCAGCAGTCTTCATGCAATTAATGCACCGCGTGTTCATGGATTATCTCGATGAGTTCGTCATAATCTTTATTGACGATCTCTTGATATATTCACCGGACCAGCAGACGCATGAAGAACACCTACGGAAGATCTTATGGCGATTGCGGGATAATCAATTATACGCTAAATTCAGCAAGTGTGGTTTTTGGTTGCAAGAAATCGGATTCCTTGGTCACGTCGTTTCGGCACAAGGTATCCAGGTTGATCCAGCAAAGATCGAGGCAGTAATGGATTGGAAGACGCCCACTAATGCGACCGAAATTCGAAGCTTCTTGGGCTTAGCAGGTTATTACCGCCGTTTCGTAGAAGGATTCGCTAAACTGGCAAAGCCAATGACGAAGTTGACGGGAAAGAATGTACGCTTCGAATGGACGGAGGATTGCGAAAGGAGTTTCATGGAACTAAAGAAGAGGTTGACCACTGCACCCATTTTGGCATTACCTCGCCCAGGTGTTCCGTATGATGTGTACACGGATGCATCGAGGCAAGGATTGGGCTGTGTTTTAATGCAAGAAGGACATGTGATAGCGTATGCATCCAGACAGTTGAAAAGACACGAAGAGAACTATCCGACTCATGATCTGGAACTAGCCGCGATAATCCACGCTCTGAAAATTTGGAGATCTTATCTTTATGGTGAAAAGGTTAAACTCAACACCGATCACAAGAGTTTAACCCATGTCATCTCGCAGAAAGATTTGAACCTCCGACAACGACGTTGGCTAGAACTTATGGCTGATTATGACCTGGAAATTGCTTACCATCCGGGTAAAGCAAATGTTGTAGCCGATGCATTAAGTCGGAAGAAGATACTGTCTGCTATCAGAGTACTGTCCTCATCACAGGAGAATATAGCAGAGTTGTCAGCTATATTGGGTCATTTGATAGTTGCAGGGGACGAACAGTTCTCAGATCTGAGAACACGGGTAATTTCAGAACAGCGCAATGATCCAGAACTCATGAAGTACATACAGGAGATTGAACGATATCGTGAGAAAGGATATCAGTTGGATGATGTACAGGCATTGAGACTGCATAACCGGCTTTGTGTACCGAGTAATAATGAGCTAAGACGGGAAATCTTGCAAGAAGCTCATCAAACCAGACTGGCGATTCATCCAGGAGCTAGCAAGATGTATCGAGGCTTACGACGGTGGTATACTTGGTCCGGTATTAAGAAAGACGTCGCAGATTTTGTTGCGCGATGTCTGACGTGTCAACAAGTGAAGGCTGAACGACAAATGCCTGGAGGAAAGTTGCAACCATTAGAGATTCCGGAGTGGAAGTGGGACTCTATAGCAATGGATTTCGTGGTTGGATTGCCAACAACTCCGACAAAGAAGAATGCAATTTGGGTGGTTGTAGACCGATTAACTAAATCGGCACATTTCATACCGATCCGACAAGAGTACACAGTTGAGAGATTGGCACAGATCTATGTGGATGAGATCGTCCGATTACACGGAGTGCCGAGTGAGATTATCTCTGACAGAGATCCTCGCTTTACTTCAAGACTGTGGAAGGCTATACAGGATGCATTGGGAACGAAGCTGAAGATGAGTACGGCATATCACCCACAGACGGATGGGCAGTCGGAACGAACCATCCAAACGCTGGAAGATATGTTGAGAGCGTGTATATTGGATTGGGGAATTCCGTGGGATCGACACCTGATGTTGTGCGAATTTGCGTACAACAACAGTTTCCATGCTAGTATCGGTATGCCACCTTATGAGGCGCTGTATGGACGACCTTGTAAGACTCCACTATGTTGGACGGAAATCGGAGAACGACGAAATTTTGGGCCTGAAATTGTGGAGGAAACGACTGAGGTTATCCGAAATATCAAGGTTAACCTGAAGGTCGCACAAGATCGTCAAAAGTCTTATGCAGACAAAAAGAGGCGGGATTTCCAACTAGAAGTGGGCGATCAAGTATTTCTACGGGTACAGGCAATTCGAGGACATGCAAGGTTCGGTAAAACGGGGAAGCTCAAACCTCGTTATATTGGGCCGTATCCAGTAATTGGAAAAGTGGGAGCAGTGGCGTATCGAGTGGAGTTACCGGCAGAACTC
>NW_010967274.1:44967-45250 GCF_000463585.1 Tarenaya hassleriana
AAATAGAGATTTCGGGTTATACTGCTATATCGAATGAGCCTACAAGGTCACACACGCAGGGAAGGACAAAACGCACGAGAAAAATGATGGAAAAACCAAGACGGAGGAGTCTGGAACGGACGGACCAGAAGTCCAAAACGGACGGTCCACCGTGCCAGACCCGACGGTCCAAAACGGACTGTCCGTTCCAGAAAGTCTGGAACGGATGGTCCACGTGAGCAGACCGTCCATTCTACAGGCTGGAACGGACGGTCTACGTGCTTTTCTGGACCGTCCGTTCCAG
>NW_010967274.1:46431-47854 GCF_000463585.1 Tarenaya hassleriana
TCGATCTATTCAAGTTAACCCTAGATGCATGAAGAACGCTATCATCAATCCTAGATCGATCAAACCATATTCCTATGTGAATAATACGATCTATTTTATCGATTTTGATCCGAAACCAAACCCATATTCCTCTATGATTCAAAATCTAAAACAATTGGCCAAGTGATCAGCAAACACCAATAGGCAAGAAAACACAAATCGATAAAACTGAAACAAGCGTAATGTCGAAATCCAAGTTAGGGTCCTAACATACCCAAAACACAAACGAATCCCTAACCCATAGTCGTGGATCTACTCACGGTTCATGGAAAACAACAAAAAGCTCAAAAGAAAAGAGATAAAAGAGAGGAGAGAAAAGCTCATGTAGATGTGTAGTCTCCACGATCGAATCTTCCTTCTTCTTCTTGAAATCCCGTGAACTTCTATTCTTCTCTCACCAAAAGCTCTCTAAAAGTCTGTCTCTAAGTGCTCTCTAAGGCTCTCTGATGTTCTCGGACGTGGCTAGGGCTTTTTTATAACCCTAGAGCGGCTCCCAAGAGTCCTATTCTCATTCGGATGCTGAAAATCGCGAAACAAGATTTTTGACTGGATCCGGGCCGTTTCCAGGTGGATCCGGACCGGATCCAGATTCCTGGGGTCGAATTCTGCGTTCTGGAATCGGACCGGATCCAGTTGGATCCGGCCCTACACTGCAGTTTTCTGGTCTTCACGAATTCGCTCGTAACTTTCTGTTCCGGTGTCGGATTTACGCGATTTTGGGTCTACGCGAAGCTCTTGAAGTGCTTTTTCCAATAGTAAAGGTCTCGCACGATTTTGACCTCTGTAGAGAAAGTTATTGATGTCGCAACATGAGTACATCATCTGGACTTCTCCTTTGACGCTCCAATTAGCTTCTTTTCGAGTCCAATCATCTCCGAACATCAAATAGCATCATCGCGAGAGATCAAAAGCAAAACATCCATCCAATACTAGTTTCCCGAGAATCGTACCAAAATCGGTCTACTATGATCTTTCTATCAAAGACTAATCTACCTAGCCATGGGATTTTTATTGCCACCTAGAATCCATTAGAATCTCTACAACTCACCAAGTCTATTTCCGAACCTATCCTTATCTCAACTTAGCCTTTTCGATCTTAGTTCTACTTCGTACCTGGATTTTTACCTTTGTGTAGAATTTCTCTATGCTAGCACCTCGGGTTCCTAGGACGTTGAAGTTGAAGGACATCGTTTCTCTCTCTTTTTTTTTTCTTTCTTTTTTTTTCTTCTCTCTTTTTTTTAAATGCGATGTCTGACCCACAACTTAGACCCGAACCATCGATCGATGCACTCATGTCCTCGAACGATTTTTCGTTGACGAGATTCTGACAGCGGAGTGTCGAGATGCTTTATTTTCCCAAGGCATTTGTTGAACTAGATTTCGT
>NW_010967274.1:48641-60923 GCF_000463585.1 Tarenaya hassleriana
CCTCCCGAGAAGCGCTTGTTTAACGTCATTAGCTCGACCTATCTTGCTCAAACGATGGGAGGGTCTGAGAGTGATGAATTTTGAGGTTGGGGTGGTGGTCTATGCGGGTGTCTCACATACTCTGATTTCTCCACATGTGTCATCCATGCTTGATCATCTGCAATGAAAGAGTAAAAAACAAGTATGGGATTATTAAAACGACGCTTACTTGTTTCTACTGGCCTGAGGATGACATCTTCTAGTCGCTTTCTATCGTCTGAGAAACTACATGGTCCAAGTTACATGTGATACGGTCTGAATCAAGTTTCTGAAAGAAGTCACTCGCGCTTGTTGTGGCCCGATCAGTCTCAAGTGTATGGGAGATAGATTCATGTTCTGTTTCTCCTTCATTTAGCAATCGAGTAATCTCCCAAATCGCCTCCCAATTGTTGTAGATGTTCTCTTCACGTGTAATCATAGTAAGGGAGTGAGAAAACTAGTATAGATGGTTAAAAAACAAAAACTATACATAGGACTCGACTCAACTATACACACAAAAAGACTCGAAAAAGACACGACTCAATATATACACAAGCAAGATCTAGAATCGATAAAGACCTAGAAATAGGCTAACCAGTCCCCGACAACGGCGCCAAAAATTGATACGTGTGTACCGAGTCTAAAATCTATAACCCGATTCACAACTCACCGCAAGATACGGATCGTCGTAACACGGGGTCGAACACGAGGACCGGTTGCTAAATCCAAATCTAAATCGAAAATAGATCAAAGTAAGCAAGCAAGTGATGATGGAAGTATATGGAATCTATAGGAAACGAAATAAGAAAGCAATGAAAACGAGTAACCTATCAAACAAGGATGACTACGGGTATCGGGATCGTATTCGCGTGTATGGGTATTTACTAAACATGCGAGAATAACGACATCGTATTTGTATTCGGAAATCATCAAGCAACAAGAATAGAGAATTCACCTCCCGGTCTACTAACTCACTGCCTACAGAGTAACTCGTCAATCTTCTGATCTATTCAAGTTAACCCTAGATGCATGAAGAACGCTATCATCAATCCTAGATCGATCAAACCATATTCCTATATGAATAATACGATCTATTTTATCGATTTTGATCCGAAACCAAACCCATATTCCTATGTGATTCAGAATCTAAAATCAGGTAGATGATACCCGCATCTAACAATTTCAAGACCTCTTTCTTGACTACTTCTTTCATGTTCGGGTTTAGCCTACGTTGATGTTCGATTTAGATTTGGTATCATCCTCTAAATATATGCGATGCATGCAAAGAGAGGGACTAAGACCCTTTATGTCTCCTAGAGTGTATCCTAGGACTTCCCTGTATTGCCTAAGCAACTTGGTGAGCCTTTCTTCCTCATCTAATGCATCATTGATGATAATGGGATAAGTAGAGTTCAAGTCAAGAAAGACATACCTTAGCCCTTGGGGGTAGGGGCTTTAATTCCACTTGCGGGGCATGTTTGGGATCCCAATCAGCATGTGTCTCTCCTCTTGGGATTTTAAGTCAAGGATGGCGTGGGTAGTCGAGAAGATGGCCTCAGAGTACAAATTTTTCATTCCAGATGCAAACGGGCGGGCCGCCTCTGTTGTCGAGCGGTCGCTCGTTTTGGTTGGAGAATGATTGATTTTGCTCAGACTTTTCGGGCGGGCCATCCATTCTTTCGGGCGGTCGCCCATTTCCACTGGTGAAGGATCGAAATTTCTCAGACTTTTTGGGCGGGCCACCTGTAATATCGAGCAGTCGCTCGTTTTGTCGGATTCTGATTCCAAATTTCTCAGACTTTTCGGGCGGGCCGCCTGTAATGTCGAGCGGTCGCTCGATTCCTCCTGAGTTTCTTCAAATTCCGGCGATTTCGAGCGGGTCGCCCGAAATGTTGCAGAAACTTCATTTTCGGTTTCTCGATCATCTAATGCTCGTCTCATCTCCTCGATCTCTTCCCAATTGCTGTATAGATTTGCTCCTACGACCATTAGTGACACTTCTAGTGGGTCTACCTCACAGAATTCTCCGATCACTTCTTCCGCCATTGCTTCAAGTATATCCGCATAGCATACCGTATCATTGGTCGAGGGTTGCTTCAAATTCTAGTCAAGTGTGAATTCAACTATTTCGTCTCCGATCTTCATTGTTAATCTACCAGCTCGGACATGAACTACGGTATCTGCTGTGCTAAAAAATGGTCGGCCCGATATGATCGGGACCTTGGAATCTTCATCCATATCTAAGACCACAAAATCCACCGGTACATAGAATCCGCCAATCTTGAGAGGTACGTCTTCTAAAATGTCTGCTGGATATTTGATGGATCGGTCCGCTAGTTGTAAGGCCATCCTCATGGGTTTCAAGTCGCCTATGTTCAACATGTTGTAAATGGACAGTGGCATCAAACTCACACTAGCCCCAAGATCGCATAATGCTCTATCAATCTCAATATTCCCCAACTTGCATGGAATAGAGAAACTCCCCGGATCAGACATCTTCAGGGGTAGTTCATGCTTTGTGATGGCTGCACTAATCTCGGTGCTCAATGGTACAGTCTCCTTTTCAACTACCCGCTTCTTCGTCAAAATATCCTTGAGGAACTTCGCGTATGAGGGCATTTTAAGAATTACCTCATGGAAAGACATTGTAATCTCCATCTTCTTCAACATTTCCGCAAACTTTCTAAATTGGTTGTCCTCATTAAATTTCTTTAAATGAGAAGGAAAGGGTATCGGGGGTACCTTAGGCGGAGGCGGAATGTAGACCGGTTCTTTCTCCTGTTCTTGCACCTAGGAGTGTCTTCCTCTACATCCTTGCCTTTTTCCTCTCTTGTTAGCCTTGGAGGTGGTGTCTTCTCAACCATCGGAGGGGAAATCTCTGGAAGTTGTCTTCCACTCCTTAGCTCCACTGCGTTGATATGCTCCCGAGGGTTCATTTCGTTCTTACCGGGAAGCATACCTTGTTGTCTTGTTGATGAGGATGAGGCAAGTTGCGCTACTTGATTGTCCAAAATTTTCAAGTGAGCTTGCACTCCTTCCAATTGTTTCTTGAATGCAACTTGCTCATTTTCAATACTCCCAATGGATACTCCTTGCGATTTTTGACCTTGGAGAATTTGCAATAGCATATCCTTGATGTCCGGGTCTTGCTCCTTGGGTTGCGCTTGCTACGATCTATAGTTAGAATTCCCTTGATAACCTTGACTCCCTTGACCTTGCTGTTGGTACTTCGGTTGAAAACCCGGGGGTCCTTGGTTGTTCCGTTAGAAAGCGGGTTGAGGATTTAGCGCACTCTATGTGTTCTTGTAGGAGAAATTGGGATGCTTCCTCAATCCCGAGTTGTATAGGTTGGACGGATGAGTGTATTGATTAGGACCGACATAATTAGCTTCTCCCTCTTCTTGATCAACCATGTACATTCCCGGTTGAATTTGCACCGGATTGTGATCTTCCACAGCAGCTACTTGTTTGGAATTGGCGAGTTGAACCTTTATCTCAGCAAGGTCGGCCAACACCGCCTTAAGAGCTGCGTTCTCTCCCACATCCCCTTTCACTGAGCTTCTCCTACTGAACTCGTTGGACGTATGGCTGCGTCCTTTGGCCAGTTTTGCAATTATCGCTTCTAACTCTTGGAAAGGGATGTCATAAATGTCACCTCCACATGCTGCATCAATCCAAGACCGAGTGTCATCCTTCAACCCATGGATAAAGATGGATAGAAGGTAGTCTCTTTCCATTCCATGGTGAGGACACATTCTTTGATATTCCTTGAAGCGTTCCCATGCATCATGGAGATTTTCCCCATCCTCTTGCACAAAAGCATTAATCTGATTCCTCGCATGTTGAGTCTTGGTGAGGGAGTAGTATTGCATAAGAAACTGTTCTTCCATTTCATCCCATGTCGAGATAGAATTTGGCTCAAGAGTATAGAGCCAATCTCTAGCCCTCTCCGTAAGTGAGTAGGGGAAAGTTTCAAAGAACACGTCTTCTAAAGTTATCCCCGGTCCCTTCTTATCTTGAAATTTGTAAGGTAAGCATTCGGGTCCTCGTTGGGTCTCCCACGGAAACTCATGTTGTTGAGCATTTGAATGCGTAGGAGTTCAAAATCTTCTAACGATCCCCTGTTGATGCATGATAGTAACTGAGTATGCTTCGGTTGTGTGTACGTTCGAAGCGTTCTAGGGGCTGCTTGGGCTGGACCTCTTTGGGCATTGACCCCTCTCAACAACTCTTCGGCCATTTCGGGTTGTTCTCTTCGTGCGTTGTTTTCTCTCAGCATTTCTTCGGCCATTACCCACTGTCTTTGCTGTCTTCGAGCGAAGCGTAGAGTCCTTTCTATTTCGGGGTCGAAGACGAGTTGATCTCTACCGGTTGTACTTCTTGTCATGCACCGGAAGAGCTGCACACCAAAGAGGCAAAACAAACCGAAAGTGTTGTGAAAATGTTATGTCACAAAGTAATCCAAGCAAGAATCCAAGCAATGGTGATCTAGTAAAAATCTAGACTAACACGAAAACGCCTAGTCCCCGGCAACGGCGCCAAAAACTTGATGCGCACGCACCGAGTCTTATATTTAGTACCCGATTCGTACCACTATCCGCAAGTATATGGTAGTTGTAGTACCGGGGTCGAACACGAGGACTAGGATGTATTAGTCTATCTCTAAACTAGATTAGGTGGTCGAATAAAAATGTGAGTTGTGATAAGTGTTGGAACACGAGTAAGCAAATCAAATCAACGGGTTGTAAACGATGGTTCGAGGCGTTGTAGGTTCGGGATCCCTCAAGAAATGCATTTGACATTTGGTTCCAAACATCATTCCCATATCCCTATGATCAATGTGTTTTATAGTCATACCAATTAGGGTTTCATCCAAATCAATAGCATTAAGCACAAAACATCAAACCCATGGAAGAAAAATCAAAGACATCATAGAATAAGCATAGGTGTCCATACAAAAGTGGGGATCCCTCACCCACAACAAAGTCATTACTCCATATCTAGAGTCTCAAAACAGAAAATAAAAGAGGAAAACATAGAAAAGGAGAAGAAATGCTCAAGATGATCTTCAATGGTGATCTCCTCCTTCAAGATGTCTCCCTAGGTCTCCAAATCTCTCTTGCCTCCTCTCCAAGGTGATTTTCTTCCCAAAATGTCGAGCCTCCTTCTCTCTCCTCAAACTCTCCTTTTTATGAAAGTGCAAAAACTAGGTTTTTACCTCAAAATTGGGGCTTTTCCTTTTTGGGCCGGATTTGATATCAGGCGATCGCTCATTTTCTCTTCAGGGTCGCTCGTTTTCTCTTCAGGGTCGCCCATTTTCTTCGTGGTGAGCGACCCCTCATCATAACGAGCGACCGCTCATTCTTCTTTGTAACTCGGAGCGACCGCCTAGTATAACGAGCGACCGCTCGTTCTCTGTAATAGCACAGAGCGACTGCCTGCTTCTGCGAGCGACCACCTGATTGCTTGACTGTCACGACGGGCGACCGCCCGTGAAAACAGGCGGGCCGCTCATTTTGTCTGAGCTCCTCCGGACTTCTCGATTCCGCTCCTTTTCCGTGCCTCGTACACGAATATCCTCGTCTGATCGTCCTGCAAGGAAAAGGAGAGAAATATTTCTACCCATGGCCAACTAACGTCCTAATATGCCTAAAATGTTAGAAGAATTGTAATGCACGACGTTAGAAAACCGGTGAAAAACTCGTGTGATCACATGACTTGTGGTGAAAGGATTCCGTCAAATTCATGGTATTGACTATGATGAGACGTTTTCGCCAGTAGTCATGCTGAAGTCCATCAGGATCTTGCTTGCCATAGCCGCATATTACGACTATGAGATATGGCAAATGGATGTCAAGACCGCGTTCCTTAACGGGAACTTGACCGAAGATGTGTACATGACACAACCCGAAGATTTTATCGATCCAAGGAACCCGGGGAAGGTGTGCAAGCTTCAGAGGTCCATTTATGGGCTGAAGCAGGCTTCAAGGAGCTGGAACCTTTGTTTTAATGAGACAATCAAAAGGTTTGGTTTCTTACAGAACGAAGACGAGCCATATGTTTACAAGAAGATCAGTGGGAGCACAGTAGTATTCCTAGTGCTGTACGTGGATGACATTCTCCTAATAGGGAACGATGTTCCTACCTTGCAAGACGTAAAGTCTTGGCTAGGAACGCAGTTTTCTATGAAGGACCTAGGAGAAGCGGCCTATATTTTAGACATAAAGATCTATAGAGATAGATCAAGGCGTCTTCTAGGATTGTGTCAGAGTACTTACATCGATAAGGTCTTGAAACGGTTCAAGATGCAAGATTCCAAGAAAGGAACCTTACCGATGAGCAGTGGCACAGTTCTCTGCAAGAGTCAGTGTCCTACGACACCTGATGAGCGAGAACGCATGGACCGGATTCCATATGCTTCGGCAATTGGATCAATCATGTATGCCATGCTATGTACTCGACCGGATGTATCCTACGCGTTGAGCATTACGAGTAGATACCAGTCAGATCCAGAGGAGTCACACTGAATCGCCGTCAAGAACATCCTGAAGTACTTGAGAAGGACTAAGGATGTGTTCTTGGTATACGGTGGGTCAGAAGACGAGCTCGCTGTAAGAGGTTACACCGATGCTAGTTTTCAATCAGACCCGGATGACTACAGATCGCAGTCTGGCTATGTTTTCTGCTTAAACGGTGGCGCTGTTAGCTGGAAGAGTTCCAAGCAGGCGACCGTTGCAGATTCTACTACAGAAGCTGAGTATATTGCAGCGTCGGATGCAACAAAGGAAGTTGTTTGGATCAGGAAGTTTGTTGTCGACTTGGGTGTCATTCCTAGTGTTGATAGCCCCATTGCTCTGTATTGTGACAACAATGGAGCAATCACACAATGAAAAGAACCCAGATCTCATCAACGATCCAAACACATACTCAGACGATTTCACCTTATCAGGGAGATCATAGACAGAGGAGACATGCACATTTGCAGGGTGTCGACAGATGACAACATTGCCGATCCATTGACGAAGCCTCTCCCTTCGTCGAAACATGAGGGTCATGTTAGGGATATGGGCATTAGATGTTTAGCAGTTCATGATTAGAGCAAGTGGGAGATTGTTGGTTTAGTGCTCTATGATGTACTGTTTTGCGAGCTTTATTTAGATACATTTGATGTATTGACACTTTCTATGGTTTATGGATGAGTGTTTTATTCATTACATGTTTTGCATACTTGATATGTCATGAAATCCATGTATTGTTATGAACAATACTAAACTCTCTAGTCGTATGTCATTGTGGGAATAATGATATAATTAGACTAGTATGATGTGTGATTGATGATCATAGGTATTGGATACGATCACAATCATATATATTCGTTGAAGAACGGAATACTGGATTGACCCGCATGAGATTGTCACTTGGACTAGCGTCATGACTTGAATCTCATATGACGGTTCCATGATTGGATCCTAAGACATGAGATATCTACGGAATCCAATATGAGGAGTTATGTACTTTGAATATGTCAAACGTCCTGCGTAATAGGAGGACTATAAAGGCGTGTATCAGGTACGAAATGAATCATGTGCTGGATTGTAGATAGTCAAGATGGGATTTGTACCTCTCGTAAAAGAGAGAGATATCGTTGGGCCCCTCGTGTGAGCGAGACTGTAGAAATGTGTGGCCGCACTATAGACGAACGTCGTCTATTTCAGACAGTCGAACTCAGTGAACGAGAAAGCATTCAAATCAGATAAGGTGGTTTGTCCATGCCTTATGTTCGACATATGATATCGTGATACAAAAGGATCATCAACCGGAATCATCACAGACGTTCGTAAGATCACAAACTAACTCTATTCGAGATAGGTAGTCATAGTGTCATGCTAGAGACCGCCTATGACTTGTATAGCCGAAATAGAGATTTCGGGTTATACTGCTATATCGGATGAGCCTACAGGGTCACACACAGGAAACGCGCGAGAAAAATGCTCCAGACCGATCGGTCCCTAGACCGATCGGTCCAGAGGTAACGCAAATGTTGCGGGAAAAATGCTCCAGACCGATCGGTCCAGACGTCGGGTTTTCCTTAATTAACTCAAACTAGGGTTTTAAGTGGGATTAACTCAAGGGCACGCCTTCTAACCTTGGTGGCACGATTTTCACAGACGTTTGAGAGTTCTTCGAGATTGAAAACCCTAAGTTAGATCCCTGAAACCCTTGCGCAAAGAAGAACGAGTTCTTCAGTCCTAGCAGACCAGTTCCAACCGTTGGAATCTTTTCCGCCGTGTGGATACGTGTAGAGGGCGAGGTATTCTTCCTATCTACAGTGATCGGACGAACTATTCAATTGATACAGGCCCCGGATCGATTGAGGTAAGCGTTCTAACGTTTCTAAAGATCATGCATGATAGGTTTTAGGGTTTCATAAAAAAAATTTGTTTTACATCCGCTGCGCAAACCCTAGAACCGATCTCTTAGGAATTAGATTCGCTCTAGAGATCACAGGAATCCCAACAGAGGAAAGTATGAGACAAAGGGGGGAGGACCTAGCTTCACTTACTATCTGAGTTAGCATTGGCAGAGGACCCCTTTATACCAACATAAAGGATCGAAATGTGACCAGGAAAAGCAACGGTGCATTCCTGATCAAACCACCCCAAGTAAGAAAACTGAAGGACCATCACGTATCGACATACTCTACCGAAGATTGATAAATTATTGGATCGACTACCAAGAACTCGACGATTCTACAAGATCGACTTACGGTACAGACATCACCAATTAAGGCGAAAGATGTACAAAAGACAAACATCACAGTCTCGATAGGGTCACTTCAAATTTGCGGTAGTGTCGAGAAGACTCACGAATACACCTAAAGTATTCATGTAAATGGTGAACCTTGCTATAACGGATTACCTGGTTGAGTTCATCATCAGAATTGATGCTCTCACCAGATCAACGCACAAGAAAAAAACTTATGGAGAATACAATGATCTAGTGATGCGCAAGATCCTCAGTCTAGACTCATGGAACCCAAGTGGATTCCACTAAAAGCCGGAAGTATCATGGATTTGAAGTCACGATCTCTGAACAGAAGTGCATAGCCTCTTGGACTTGTAGACTATGATTGTAATCAATTCACAGAAGAGTTCGCTGCAACCGGTGACCCATGATTGAGTTAATCGGAAATGTACAGCAGACTGGAATGGATCACTGATGCGAAAACAGTTCAGGCAGTTGAAAGGGAGTTCAACGGAGTTCAACCTTAGCACCGATCCTGATTTTACCATGACCAGAATAACTATATGAGGGTTATACCGATGCGTCCAAACAAAAGACTAGGCTACATGTTGATGTAGGAATGACACATCATCGCTTATGCATCAAGACAATTAAAGAAAAATGAAGAAAACTACCCGACGCAGGACATGGAGCTCGCAGTGGTAGTTCGTACTTTAGAAGTATGGAGGTCATACCTGTATGGGGAGATGATCATGCTTAACACCAATCATAAGAGCCTCGCTACTGGACTCCCAGAAGAACTTGAATTTGAGAGAACGAAGATGGTTAGAGTTCATCGCCAACTATGGCTTAGATATTAACTACCATCAAGGAAGGACCAACGTGGTGGTAGATACACCAAGTGGGGAAAGGATCCTAACGGTTAATTATGTGTGACATCGTTGTATGGTAACGCCCCCGAACTGAATGCAACATCGGGATAATTGTCCCTAAGTCAAGAAAAACACCTGAATAACCCAGTGGAAGAGTGACGTAAAGATAAAACATGGATCTTTTACTCTCTAAATATATGGATCGCGTGGAAGGAAACGGTAACAAAAGGGTATCATCTCGACAAGAAGAAGACTCTGTAACTGGAAAATGAACGGTACATACCCAATGACCTCAGGATAAGGCAAGAGACATTGGAGAAGTCACACCGTCAAGAGCTATCCATACACCTCGGAACAAGTAGGGTATATCAAAAGATATGCCAAGTGATAGACTTGGTCAGCAATCAGAGGAATGTGGCTAAGTTCGTAACAAGATGCTCAACCTATCTACAGGAAAAGGTTGAGCGACAAATATCGGGGTAAACTATCACTGTTGAAAACCCATTGATGACATGTATATATTGATATATTTTTGTATAATAAATATATTATGTTTCGTGAAATTTTTATATATAAACGTTATTTTGTATAGTTTTACACCGATTTCGATGTTTTCGATATTTGGCAGGAAAAATGAAGATTCGAATGTAAACGTTGCATTTCAAGAGAATCAGACAAAAACGAATGAACGAGGAGATATATATATTCGTATGTAATCGTGTGTATATACTTATAGTTTGTATATATATATTATCGATTGAATATATGTAGTATATATGTACTATATATAAATGTATGTATATTTACATATGCATATTTGTATACGTATATAATTATATATAGTGTGTGCATATATAAATATATATTTTATATTTTATGCATAAGGGACGCGTGTATATAATATGTATATAATATGTATATATATTCATAAGGGAACAAGAAGGGCATATCTCGATAACCATGTGCATGCATATCATATGTGTATATATGTATAATATATATATTAATAAATATATATATGTGTGTATGTATATTATAGTACATGTATATATATATCTATATATGTATAAAGCAGAAGCAAACAATGGTGTATGTATATATAATATATATAGAATAAAAATAATAAAGAAGAGAAGAAGATAACTCTCGTGAGACAAAGCCATCTCCCTCTTTTGTTTTTAGTGTCCTCAAACGATGTGCAACAACACTTTTCCATGAATGATGGCACCCACACGACAAGGAGAATGACAACCATTTTCTCGGGATCTCTTTATAAGAAAGGGGAGTTCGCAAAGGGAGGAGGGAGCGATCAGAGAGAGCAGAGAGACACGAAGAGAATTACAGGAGTTTCTGGAGTATTCATCGGAGGAGTTTCAATCAGAGAGTTTCATCTGCAATTACTGGCCATTTCTTTCCCTTACTCCGTTTTTATTCCTATTTCTGTATTTTATTTTACAATGAATTTCTGTCTACACTTTGTTATTGTGATCATCATGTTGCGTGAGTAATTTTATCATTGTAGGTTAGGGATTGATAAGGGTTATGTAATAATTTCGTGTTTGAATCATCTTGAAACTATGGTTTTATGATTTGGATCAAACGAATAGATTTTAATGTTACGAATTATACTGGCCATGTGATTCGTTGATTTTGGAATTTAAGTTTGCATAGAGATATGAAATTTAAATTCGGAAATTATTCATTCGGTTAAATGATTTTTGCATCGAGAGATAGTTGCGTCGTTTAGGAATTGTGATAGCAATCTTAATAATCTTAGGAGTTTCAATTTATTTGGAACCGAGAGGTCGGTAGATTTAAACTCCCGAGATAAGAGGTGAGATTCGAGAGAGTGATCCTCGACAAAAGATATTGAATTCCCCAAACCATACCCATAGTTATCAAGATACATCCTTAGAATAAATTTTTACATAACCCGAAAAATCCCGACACCTACAATGTTTTAAATTGAATTGTGTTAAAACTGTTATTCTGTATTTATTTTAATTTGTGTTTACATTTAGTCATTGTCATCGCCACCTAAAATATCACCGTCAACCGAAACCGAGTAAAACCCGTAATTGTATCATTAATGCCCATGTGTCCCTGTGATCGACCCTAGAATATTACGATTGACCCGTACACTTGCGGAAGTTGTATCTAGGAAATAAAACGAGATTAGATCACACCCTAGATCGACATCAAGTTTTTGGCGCCGTTGCCGGGGACGCAAAACGGCTTTAGCGATACGATTAGAAAACTATTCGGTTTAGGTCATTTTTTTTTTCTTCTTTCGTTCAATCTGTTCTTCACCTTTCCTTGTTGTTGCTCCGTCCGTTTTGTACGCAGGATTTCTCCAGTGTATGACAAGAAGTGCTGGGTCAGAAAACCTAGTTCCTTTTGACCCTGAAATCGAGAAAACTGCTAAACAAAACCGAAAACAACACCGAGAAAGGATGGCAGAACGCGGCGTTGTACCCGCACATGGAGATGAGCATATAAATGAAGAAACCTTTGCGCAGTACAATGCCCCGAAACACACTGAGCTCATGTCCGGTATACGGATGCCGGAAGTTGACATGACAAGATTCGAGCTCACTCCCGCTACTATCCAAATGTTGAGCGCCATGGCCTTCCGGGGTAGGCCAAA
>NW_010967275.1:0-668 GCF_000463585.1 Tarenaya hassleriana
CTAAAATTGATTGGATAGAAAAATTTAACATAAAACTCATCAAATAAATAAATATATTTTTCAATATTCGAACGTAGGACACGTCGAGCAATTGTAATTTTGAAAAATTGTAATTTGTATGATTAAAATTCATGATAAACAACAAAAATTGATTGGATAGAAAAATTTAACATAAAACTAATCAAATAAATAAATATTTGAAGGATAATTAAAATACACACATTTTGAGACCGATGACACGTAAGAGAATTTACTTTTGGTAAGTCATAATGAAAGCTTGCACTAATATATAACCAAAAAATACAAAACAGTTTAAAAAAAATACAAAACAGAAATAAAATAAAAATAATTTGTAAAAAAACAGAAATAAAATAAAATTCATTTACATCAATTATTGAACTCGTCGGATATAGGCCTAAGCAGACAAAATGCCCATTTTAATGTAGTATGTTTTCTATAAGACACAAAAATGACAAAATATCACTTTGATATCGAATTTCAAAATTAAAATTTTAAATATTATTTTCACGTAAATTACCGAAATAATTACCGTATGAACTTATGGTTAACTCGTAATTTTAAAATACTAAACTCTAAGCGCCAAAAATTTTAGAACTTTACAAAGAAGTAAATATGTTTTTTTCATGGATTTAATAACTTATTGTATG
>NW_010967276.1:0-667 GCF_000463585.1 Tarenaya hassleriana
GTGTACCACGACGAAGGAACAATCAAGTCGATGAGCAGACACGGAGACCGCAGGTAGCTGATTCGTATACAAACACATCATCTTATAGGCACAGTATATAACTCTTTGTACCTCTGCTTCTTTAACGCTTCATAAAACTCATGTAGCTACTTTCTGCAACAGGGAACTGCTTAAGGGGCCGCTTTATTATGCATCATCAATCACTTTAGCTTGTGTCTTCTATTGGAGGACGTCCCCTATTGCCATTGCAGTGATATGCAACCTTTGTGCTGGAGATGGTACAGTTACCTTGTTGAAATAAAAAACTAAATACGCACCGGCACCACCACAAAATCTAATAAATGTTAGATATATGATTGTATCAATCAGAGATACAAAATCAATTCCAATCTTTCCAAATCCGTATTTATTTCTTTATTTCAACATAACCGATCCATTCGAAGTTAGCCTCTCCGAATGTACTACTACTCGCCCTTTGACGTACGAATCTTGCCTTGTGTTTCCTCTCTTGATACGATAAACATGTCAAAACATAGGTATGGCTGACATTGTGGGAAGGCGGCTTGGAACAGAGAAGCTTCCTTACAACAGAAGCAAATCGATAGCCGGTAGCATCGCAATGGCGACATCAGGGTTTACAGCTTCTGTCGTGTAAGTAACTAACATA
>NW_010967277.1:0-667 GCF_000463585.1 Tarenaya hassleriana
ATGAATCAATGCAATGTCAAAATGTCATATCACGGAACATCCTAGAGCATTACAACCAACAGGCAGAACGAACAAACCACGAACGCACGAGAAAATGGGCCGAGACTGGGCCCAGACCGTCCGTTCCAACACCAGAACGGACGGACTGATGAGCAGAGCATGCAAGTGGCCAACTTGCTGTCTTGGGACGCGTATTTCTCTGCATTCCCGGGGCCCACCGACGTCGGATCACCGTCCAAACCCGTCAAGACGTTGCAGGCTTTGAGTTGGGCTTGGGATTAAGCCCAATCCACCTCCTTCTCGCGCCATACACATCTCCCAAGTCAGGGACTTCACCATTTTTGGACTGAAATCAGAGGAAATAGAGAGAGAGAGGAAAGAGAGAGAAAGGAGGAGAAAGGAGGAGAGCCAGTGCAAGGGAACTCGGGGAAGCAAGGGGGACATCCCTAGAATGTTTAGGAGAGGTTCCGGCGAGGAACAGACCGAAAAACGCCACGAAATACGACCAAACCAGATCTGAGCCAAAACAGAGGTGAGTGGCTTGAGTTGACTCTGTGTGAGCTTGTTTTCATCCCGTAATCGTGTTATCTCGATGGTTTGTTATGGATTAGATAGAGGACACTTCAATGAACATTTAGCAAAAAACGGGACTGAATTTGGTTGAGAA
>NW_010967278.1:0-667 GCF_000463585.1 Tarenaya hassleriana
TCAGCAACAAGTACAAAACAATACCGACCTTAGCTCAGTTGGTAGAGCGGAGGACTGTAGTTGTGAGCAGGAAAAATCCTTAGGTCGCTGGTTCGAATCCGGCAGGTCGGATATATATCTTTTCGGCGGTGAAATGTTTTTATTTATAGTCTTAGATAACACCATTGTCTTTCGTTATACAAAGCCCCTTAATTACCGAGTGGTAACGGTTAGTTAACATGATGATCTCACTGTCCTCTCGACCTTTATAGGATTTTATTATCGGGGAGGGTTCTTTGTTCTTGTTTCCCAATGCAATGTTCGAATTCTGCCGTTAACGTCTGTCACCGGTTTTTTTTTTTTTCATGTGTGTGTGGAGATGTCGTTATATATAATGGCATTGATTCACCTTGAGTTCAAAAAAAAATGAGAGAATAACTTATTTTAGCCACTAGCCCCATGTGCGCATGAGATCTGTCATTGAAATAGGATCTCGTCCTGTCTTCACGTTCTCGCCTTTCCACAGATCCACAAATATATATATATATATATATTTGGAAAAAATATGTTGCAAACCCAACCTCTGCTTAGTTTTTTATTAAACCTCTGCTTAGTTGTTTAGAGCTTAGACCTAAAAAATGTAGTTGAAGCAGATAAACCCTAATATATTATGTTCTCCAACTCCTCT
>NW_010967279.1:0-667 GCF_000463585.1 Tarenaya hassleriana
GGCAGCATCACGTACGGATTTGATTTGTGTTAATTTTTGAAAATGATGTTTTTCTTGCGTTGTATTTTAAGATTCGACGTGTGGTAATTAAAGGTTGTATTAAACTATTTCGTTGTGTGTTTATAAAATAAAAGTTTTAAATTCCTGTATTTTTGTTTTGTAATATTTTATTCTTTATTAGTCCATGTGGCGCATCCTGTGACGGGAATCGTGATAGGGTGTCACACGATATTTCTCAGAGCTGGGCTGAGAAGAATTGAGCCAGGAAAAAAATGGGCTACATGAGCTGGCCCGTCATGGGCCGAGCTCATGGCGAGTCAACCCGTCACGGGCCGAGCTCATGGAGAGCCAGCCTGTCATGAGCCAAGGTGGCTCGCGGGCCAATTTTTCTTTCTTTCTTTTAATATTTTTTTTATATTTTAAAATATTTTTATATACAATTTAAATTTTTATTATATATTTAATTTGTTTTGTTTAAAATTTTAAACTTTTTTATTATATTCTAAATTTTTTATTATATTTTAAATATTTTTTAAATATTTAAATTATTTTAAATATTTTTAGTATTTAAATTTTATTTTTAAAATTATATATTTAGCCCGCGGGATGGCTCATTTGGCTCGCGGGCTAAGACGATTTGGGGTGGACTGGTTTATTTTGGCTCCTT
>NW_010967280.1:0-666 GCF_000463585.1 Tarenaya hassleriana
ACTAGCCCTTAGTTGATGGCATACAATAGGGACAACTGATCATTGCAATCGAATGAGTTGGAAACTGGCAACTAAGAGGCTACTTACGCTTTTAAACTCGAAGTGGGGAGCTCTTTCACTTTGATGCTTTGGATTCCTTATCAAAAGAAAATGCCATTTAACAAAGACGGACTGGACTCTCCCGTACTGAAGGAACTCTGCGTTACCAATGCTTATAGCTATTTCGAATCTTGATTTCGAAAGGTTCTTAGCCAAAGAAAAAGAAGGTAGCTTGGTAAGAAAATAGACTCAACTAGAGTTCTATTCAAATCGCATCGAGAATAGCAGGAAGTCCCATATGCTAGAATGAATGGTATGAATCGAGAAAAGAGGATTCGGTGAAAGTAGGGATTGAATTGTGATGGAGATTTCACTAGAGGAATGGATATGATTTACTAGCGTAGGAGAGAGATAGTTAGCACTATTTTGATTTGGGTACGAAAGGATAGCTATTCAAAGCATCTCGCAAGAAAGAAATAGGACTTGAAGGCCTAATCTGAGAGTCACTAGCCCAAACCTGAGTCAACTTTGCTGCATCTGTGTACTCAATCCCAGCTGTAATCTGTCTCCCACTTTTAAGATTAGTCCCTATTGACTCAGCATCAACTGAAGCAAAAGATATGACTG
>NW_010967281.1:0-666 GCF_000463585.1 Tarenaya hassleriana
CGCAATGAAGCGTGCTTGGGCGAGAGTAGTACTAGGATGGATGACCTCTTGGGAAGTCCTCATGTTGCACCCTTTCTTTTCCTTTTGTCGTCGCATCTCGTTTCGATGTTCTGTCCGCACAGGGTTTCTTACCTCCAAATAATTCTTACTTTTATTGTAATATTTGATTGATGTTTTTTTATTTTTCACACCTCGTTTCGGGATAACGGAGACGATAACCGTTGTCTTGTTTGATAAATTCTAATGCAATACCCGGTTGCACGTGTTGCGCCATTTTTTCCACCGGATCTCGTTCCACCGATGTTCGTTTGTTCGGCATGGGTTTGTTCTGTTGTTGTTTGTTCTAGGCGGAAATGGTACGAGAACCAAACCGTTGAGAAAAAAACCGGAGAACTCAGATTTCGCGGCTATATTTTGCGGGGTCAAGAATGGCAAAAGGCCGTGAACGGACTAGCGGGTGAAAATAGATAAAACGTAGTGAACGCAAGAGTCGACGAGTGCGATCATACCAGCACTAATGCACCGGATCCCATCAGAACTCCGCAGTGAAGCGTGGTTGGACGAGAGTAGTACTAGGATGGATGACCTCCTGGGAAGTCCTCGATTTGCACCCTTTCTTTTCCTTTTGTCGTCGCATCTCGTTTCGATGTTCTGTGCGCACAGGGT
>NW_010967282.1:0-666 GCF_000463585.1 Tarenaya hassleriana
AGAGTGCGTCAAAACATGCTTAGAGTGCATGCAATCATGTTTAGAGTGCAACAAAAGATATCTAGAGTTCGTCAAAACATGTTTAGAGTGCGTTGAATGTGTTTAGAGTGCATCCGAACATGTTTAGAGTGAATAAAAATATTTTTAGAGTGCGACGAAACATATTTAGAGTGCATCGAGACATGTTAGAGTTCGTCTAAACATGTTTTGAATACACCAAAACACGTTTAGAGTGCAACCAAAAACATTTAGAGTGCATCCAAACATGTTTAGAGTGCATCAAGACATACTTAGAGTGCATCCAAACATGTTTAGAGAGAATCGAAACATTTTTAGAGGGCGTCGAAACATGTTTAGAGTGCATCAAAACATACTTAGAGTGCATCAAAACATACATGTTTAGAGCCTATTGAAACATTATTATAGTGTGTCAAAACGTGTTTAGAGTGCGTTGATACATGTTTTGAGTCCAGCAAAATATATTTAGAATACGTCCAAACACGTTTAGAGTGCGTCCAAACATATTTAGAGCGCATCCAAAGATGTTTAAAATACGTCGAAACATACTTAGAGTGCATCCAAACATGATTAGAGTGCATCAAAATATTTTTAGAGTGCGTCAAAAGATATTTAGAGTACTTCGAAACATGTTTAGAGTTCGTCTAA
>NW_010967283.1:0-263 GCF_000463585.1 Tarenaya hassleriana
TATTCGATATGTGCACCGAGAAATCTCGAGACTTAGAACTCGTTTTTGGATCTCCAAAAACTCTCTCTTTTCTGCCAAAAGTCGGCTCTATTTTGTCTCTCGCGAGTTAGGGTTTTTTAATCTCCTTCTTATAAGGTGATTTAACCCTAATTCGGTTGAATTTCGGAAAAACTGAGGCCCGGAACGGATGGTCCAGAAAAGAATGTGGACCGTCCGTTCCAGCACGTAGAACGGACGGTCTGCTCACGTGGACCGTCCGTTCC
>NW_010967283.1:1098-1549 GCF_000463585.1 Tarenaya hassleriana
ATCCATGTGACAATCTCATGTGGGTCAATCCAGTATTTCGTTCTCCAACGAATACCTATGACTGTGATCGTATCCAATACCTATGATCATCTCTATGATCATCAATCACACATCATACTAGTCTTATTATGACGTTATTCCCATAAAAACACAAGACTAGGGAGTTTAGTATCATTCATAATAATACATGGATTTCATAACAGATCTAGTATGCAAGAACATGTAATGAATCAAATACTCTCATAAAACCATAGAAAGTATCAATACATCGAATGTATCTAAATAAAGCTCATGAACAGTACATCATAGAGCACTAAACCAACAGTGCCTTATACGTGTGCACGTTGCCATACATGTTTGTCTTCTTCTTGAAGATCCATTTGCATCCGATGGGTTTTATCCCTTCAGATGCATCAACTAGAGTCCATACTTGGTTGTCTGACATGGATTG
>NW_010967283.1:1740-6054 GCF_000463585.1 Tarenaya hassleriana
TGAAACAGGTTGAACATCTTCAACTTGTTCACTCGGCTCAGTGTCTACTTGCTGCTCTCGAACTTCCTCAAGTTCGATCCTACTCCCACTGACTCTTTTGGAGATGAACTCTCGCTCCATAAAAGTCGCATTCCTGGCAATGAACACCTTGTTCTCTACTGGAATGTAGAAGTAGTAACCCTTAGTTTCCTTAGGGTAGCCTACAAATAAACACTTATCAGATTTGGAGGATAACTTATCAGTCATCTGATGCTTCACATAAGCGTCGCAACCCCAAATTCTGACAAACGACAACGCGGGACGCTTCCCCGTCCATATCTCATATGGTGTCGTTTCAGCCGCCTTCGTTGGACTCCTATTCAGCAGGTATGCAGCGGTCTCTAAAGCATAGCCCCAAAAGGACTTCGGAAGATCTGTCTGACTCATCATTGACCGAACCATGTCTAACAGTGTTCGGTTCCTCCTTCAGACACGCCGTTCCACTGTGGCGTTCTGGGGGGAGTTAATTGTGATACAATACCACAATCAACCAGATAGTCAGTGAACTCTTGGCTCATATACTCGCCACCACGATCGGATCGACGTGTCTTGATCGTCTTGTCAAGCTGGTTCTGCACTTCGTTTCTGAAAGCCTTGAACATTATAAGTGTTTCAGACTTATGTCTCATCAAATAGACATAACCATATCGACTGAAATCATCAGTGAACGTAACGAAAATACAGATAACCTCCTCTAGCTGGACAGCTCATTGGTCCGCATACATCATTATGTATCAGATCCAATAACTCTGTCGCTCTCTGTCCTTTCCCCTTGAAAGGATGCTTTGTCATCTTGCCCATCAAACAAGAATCGCAAGATTCAAGAGACTCAAAGTCAAATGAATCCAGAAGACCTTCAGAATGAAGCTTCTGAATGCGCTTCTCGTTTATATGGCCTAGACGACAATGCCAGAGGAAGGTCGGGTTTAAGTCGTTCGGCTTAAACCGTTTGGTACAAACGTTATAGATTGACCTGTATCTTGACGGTTCGTCATCCAAAACATAAAGGCCATTAATATGGTAACCTTTACCATAAAATAAGTCACCTTTATAAATGGACAGACATTTGTTCTCAATAACAAATCTAAAACCATCCGAGTCTAAGCATGAAATCGATATAATGTTCTTACTGATAGCAGGAACAAAACAACAATCATGCAACTCCAATACAAGTCCAGAAGGTAAAGTCAGATCATAAGTCCCGACGGCTAATGCATGCTCCATTTCCGACGCGTAGATCCGCTTCTCCCTTAGCTAGCATCCTACTTCTTCTTAGTCCCTACACATTTCCACAAATGTGTGAGGCACTTCCGATATCTAATACCCATGAAGATATAGTATAGATGTTAGCCTCTATAACGTGGATACCTGAGGTAGGAGTTTCACCAAGCTTCTTGTCCTTCAGATCCTCCAAGTAAAGGTGACAATTACGCTTTCAGTGTCCAGACACTCCGCAGTAATGACAGTCACCCTTATCGAGCTTAGGCTTAGGCGTAGAGGCAACTTTTGCCTTTTTCGCCACCTTCTTTTTGGCTTTACCCCGCCGCTTCTTGCTGGAGCTTTTCTCAACAGCAAGCACAGTCTTGGGCACCACGATATCCTGCTCAACCGATTTCAGCATCCCATGCAGTTTGGCTAAGCTCTTAGTCATCCCGTGCATATGGTACTGCATCACGAACTGGTTATAGTCCTCGGGTAATGACATCAGGATCAAGTCTGCAACCAAGTCACCATCGAAGTTCACTCCCATACGTTCAAGTTCCTCAACATGAGCTCGCATGTTGAGGACGTGGGTGTTGACAGAGCTGCCTCTCAGCATCTCCGTCTTCACTAGAGCCTTTAGCGTCTTGTACTTTTCAGTACGCGCTAGCTCCTGAAACATGGTCTTGAGCGTACAAAACAAATGCAGATTCTATTAATGATCAACTACCAACTAGCCCATCATCAATCAGTGTCTACATATCTATGATCTACTACCAGCTAGTCCATCATCAAACAATGACAACATAGATGCAAAAACGAGCTATATTCCCATACAGAAAAATAACCCTATAATAATTTTCTATATGGGACTAAGATCCGTATTTCACATAAGTATGGATTGTTACACCCATCCTTATGCTGTTTAGGTAGACATCTAATGTCGATCACATCCAATGTGACTCTTATTAGATCCTTTTATGAGACTATGATATCAAATATCATTGCATACTCGTCTCATCTGTACCGTTAAGTCTCAAGTAAAAACTTGACTCTCAAGTCAAAACTTGACAACTTAACCTAAGGTAAACTGTGTTCAAGCTGTGGAAACCACGATTTCCCACCCTGCCTCACAAAGATAATCCGGCACGCTCAGCTTTGGCATGACCCGTGTTACGGACGATCGATGCCTTGACAGGCGCTCTAGTAATGGGAGGTACACACTTAGCATTACATAAATAAGGGATTTTCGAAACCACACTTAGATCAAGCATCTACTTTCAAGCTATGAGAACCACCATTTTTCCATCTTGCCTCACCAAGATAATACGGCACACCCAGCTTTGGCATTGCCCATGACACGTACGATCGAGGCCTTGACAAGTGCTTTACTCGTAGAGCTCCTAGATCTAACCGATTTCTGTGCAACGATTGATCATAATCCGAATGAATAATCCAATCGATTATGCAATCCCAATCCCGAAGCTCCAACTCAATCAAACATATATAATATCTTGATTAAGTTACATACATTCATTCACTATGGACCATCCATAAGAAAGAATTATGTTATTCTGAATCACAGTTGATCGGTTTTAAGCAACGATTGCTCAAACCAGATCCCGAAACGCAAAATCAAATTTTGGTAAAGCGTCGGGACCTAGACCGATCAGTCTACGCGGTTCGGTCTGGGTCTGCGTCGGTCCGTTCGGTCTGGAATGGTCAGTCCGTTCGGACTGACTCTTCAGTCCGTTCGGTCCGACTCTCCAGACCGTTCGGACTTGCCCCTTCGGACCTTCTCTCTCGGACTAGTGACTTAGACCGGACGGACTGGCTAAGCAGTCCGTTCGGTCTACACACCTTAGTCCGTTCGGACCAAGATGTTGGACCGAACGGACTGAGGTCATTTAGTCCAGGGAAACGACAAACCCTAGACCATCCGGTCCAGAGGACCAGACCGTTCGGTCTAGGCGGAAAAACGTGATCAGGTCACGTTCTTCGTCGTTTTGGTTCCGATTCAGATCCGATTTCAACCGCGTTTTTACTACGAACTCAGAACATAAGCCTCTTGCACACTATGCAACAAAGAACATGAAATCTATCATAGATCCATAATCAAATCATGCATAGCATCAAAGCAAACACGGATTCAAATAATTCAAATCCTATAACGTGCGTGATCGGGTTCTAACAAAATCATGCAGAGCAACCAGGCTCTGATACCACTGTTAGATTTTTCCTGGGATCTCATGAGCGAATCCTATTCCTAAGAGATCGGTTCTAGGGTTTGCACAGCGGATGTAAAACAAAAATTTGATAAAAACCCTAAAACCTATCATGCATGATCTTGTAGAAACGTTAGAACGCTTACCTCAATCGATCCGGAGCCTGTTTCAATTGATGTGTTCGTCCGATCACTATAGGCAGGATGAATGCCTCGCCCTCTACACGTATCCACAGCTCGGGATGGATTCCAACCTTTGGAACTTGTCTGCTAGGACACGAATCTTCTATTCGATGATGTGCTCTGAGAAAACGTTACTTCAATCACTTCTTGTGCCCTCCTAGACTCTCCAAAAGGTCTCAAGAAGTTCTCTAGGTCAGCCCCTTAGTGTTGGGTTCTATTTCTCCTCTTATTCAAGTGATTAACCCTAGATCCGGACTTTAAAATTAAATCCGAACCCCAGAGCGAACGGACTGCTCAGTAGTCCGTTCGGTCTGGACACTTGGTTCGTTCGAACCAGTCTTTTAACTTGGTCCGTTCGGTCCGACAAGTAAGTCTGTTCGGTCCAACACTTGGTCCATTCGGACTGGACTCTCTAGTCCGTTCGGTCCAACAATTTGGTCCATTCGGACTGGACTATCTAGTTCGTTCGGTCCAACAATTTGGTCCGTTCGGACTAGATGCTCCGGTCCGTTCGGTCTACTCCTAGACCGGACGGTCCGGACCTCTGTCCAGATTTCTCGACGTTTTCTCGTGCATTTGTCCATCCCTGCATGTGTGATCCTGTAGGCTCATTCGATATAGCAGTATAACCCGAAATCTCTATTCCGGATATACAAGTCATAGGCGGT
>NW_010967283.1:6890-7427 GCF_000463585.1 Tarenaya hassleriana
TATGATCATCAATCACACATCATACTAGTCTTATTATGTCATCATTCCCATAATGACACAAGACTAGGGAGTTTAGTATCATTCATAATGATACATGGATTTCATAACACATCTAGTATGCAAGAACATGTAATGAATCAAATACTCTCATAAACCATAGAAAGTATCAATACATCAAAAGTATCTAAATAAAGCTCATAAACAGTACATCATAGAGCACTAAACCAACAATAAGTTATCCTCCAAATCTTATAAGTGTTTATTTGTAGGCTACCCTAAGGAAACTAAGGGTTACTACTTCTACATTCCGGCAGAGAACAAGGTGTTCATTGCCAGGAATGCGACTTTTATGGAACGAGAGTTCGTCTCCAAAAGAGTCAATGGGAGTAGGATCGAACTTGAGGAAGTTCGAGAGCAGCAAGTAGACGTTGAGATATGGAAAATGGATGTCAAGACCACGTTCCTTAACGGGAACTTGACTGAGGATGTGTACATGACACAACCCGAAGGTTTTGTCGATCCAAGGAACCCGAGGAT
>NW_010967283.1:7755-8380 GCF_000463585.1 Tarenaya hassleriana
TATATCGATAAGGTCTTGAAACGGTTCAAGATGCAAGATTCCAAGAAAGGAACCTTACCGATGAGCAGTGGCACAGTTCTCGGCAAGAGTCAGTGTCCTACGACACCTGATGAGCGAGAACGCATGGATCGAATTCCATATGCTTCGGCAATTGGATCGATCATGTATGCCATGCTTTGTACTCGACAGGATATATCCTACGCGTTGAGCATTACGAGTAGATATTAGTCAGATCCAGGTGAGTCACACTAGATCGCCGTCAAGAACATCTTGAAGTACTTGAGAAGGACTAAGGATGTGTTCTTGGTATACGGTGGGTCGGAAGACGAGCTCGCTGTAAGAGGTTACACCGATGCTAGTTTCCAGTCAGACCCGGATGACTACAGATCGCAGTCTGGCTATGTTTTCTGCTTGAACGGAGGCGCTGTTAGCTGGAAAAGTTCCAAACAGGCGACCGTTGCAGATTCTACTGTAGAAGCTGAGTATATTGCAGCGTCGGACACAGCAAAGGAAGCTGTTTGGATCAGGAAGTTTGTTGGAGATTTGGGTGTCATTCCTAGTGCTGATAGCCCCATTGCTCTGTATTGTGACAACAATGGAGCGATCGCACAAGCGAAAGAACCCA
>NW_010967283.1:9094-12010 GCF_000463585.1 Tarenaya hassleriana
GTCCGAACGGACCTAGTTATGAGACTGGTCCGAACGGACCAAGTGTCCAGACCGAACGGACTACTAAGCAGTCCGTTCGGTCTGGGTTTCGGATTTAATTTTAAAGTCCGGATATAGGGTTAATCACTTGAATAAGAGGAGAAAAATAACCCTAACACTAAGGGGCCGACCAAGAGAACTTTTTCAGACCTTTTTGGAGAGTCTACGGGGTTGAAGAAGTGATCAAAATCTCTCTTTCTCAAAGCACATCATCGAATAGAAGATTCGAGTCCTAGCAGACAAGTTCCAAAGGTTGGAATCCATCCCGAGGTGTGGATACGTGTAGAGGGCAAGGTATTCTTCCTGCCTACAGTGATAGGACGAACATATCAATTGATACAGGCCCCGGATCGATTGAGGTAAGCGTTCTATCATTTCTACAAGATCATGCATGATAGGTTTTAGGGTTTTATTAAAATTTTTGTTTTACATCCGCTGCGCAAACCCTAGAACCGATCTCTTAGGAATAGGATTCACTTATGAGATCCCAGGAAACCCAACAACTACTTCTATATTCTGGCAGAGAACAAGGTGTTTATTGCCAGGAATGCGACTTTTATAGAGTTAGAGTTCATCTCCAAAAGAGTCAGTGGAGTAGGATTGAACTTGAGGAAGTTCGAGAGCAACAAATAGACGCTGAGCCGAGTGAACAAGTTGAAGACGTTCAACCTGTATCACTGCCAGTTGAGACTCAGCCTTCGACTAGTGAACCTCGGAGGTCAGACAAGGTTCACCAAGAGCCTGTGAGATATGGATTTCTCGTGATTGGTAATGAGGAGCTCATGTTATTAGAACATGATGAGCCTTCCACATACCCAGAGGTTATGGCGAGTCCCGACTCCGAGACTCTGGTTGATGCAACTGAAGGGATAAAACCCATCGGATGGAAGTGGATCTTCAAGAAGAAGACAGACATGGATGGCAACGTGCACACGTATAAGGCACAACTTGTGGCGAAATGATTCCGTCAAATTCATGGTATTGACTATGATGAGACCTTTTCACTTGTAGTCATGCTGAAGTCCATCAGGATCCTGTTTGCCATAGCCGCATATTACGGCTATGAGATATGGCAAATGGATGTCAAGACCATTTCCTTAACGGGAACTTGACCGAGGATGTGTACATGACACAACCAAAAGGTTTTGTCGATCCAAGGAACCCGAGGAAGGTGTGCAAGCTTCACAGGTCCATTTATGGACTGAAGCAGGCTTCGAGAAGCTGGAACCTTCGTTTTGATGAGACAATCAAAAGGTTTTGTTTCTCACAGAACGAAGACGAGCCATGCGTTTACAAGAAGGTCAGTGGGAGCACAGTAGTATTTCTAGTGTTGTACATGGATGACATTCTCCTAATAGGGAATGACGTTCCTATCTTGCAAGACGTAAAGTCTTGGCTAGGAACACAGTTTTCTATGAAGGATCTAGGAGAAGCGACCTACATTTTAGGCATCAAGATCTATAGAGATAGATCGAGGCGGCTTCTAGGATTAAGTCAGAGTACCTACATCGATAATGTCTTGAAACGGTTCAAGATGCAAGATTCCAAGAAAGGAACCTTATCGATGAGCAATGGCACGGTTCTCTGCAAGAATCAGTGTCCTACGACACCTGATAAGCGAGAACGCATGGATAGGTGATGAGGACATCGGACCCAATGACATCTCGAAACGAAGATCTTGACGGAAGCATACCTCGGATCGAAGCCACCAAGTAAAAGGAAGTTTCTTGGAGTGCAAGACAATTATCCAAATAAAGCTTCTTCATCATCAAGTCAACTCCAATAACTAGCATCCCAACCACCTCATTTAATGCAACATCAACAACTCCAACAACTAGCTTCCCAACCACCTCATTTAATGCATTGGACTCCTAACCCTCTTGCATGTTCTTGTCATTTAATGTTGTAGTTGAGAATTATAGCCTATATAAAGGTCTTGTAGTGCATCATTTGTAATGAGACTTGTAGAATGTCTCAAACATTTCGAGTTTTATAAACTCTTCTTCGGTTTGTCCGATATGTATCCCGATCTTTGGTGTGTCGAGATCACGAGTTTGGTGTGTCCGAACTCAAGCCTTGGTGTGTTCGAGGTCCACTATCTATTCTTCCCCTTTGATCCATTCCATTTTCCTGTCTTAGTTTTGAATTCGAGAGCCTCTTAGTGATAACGCAAATCTAGGTATAGAAATAATGCTCAAGTGATAAAAACCTAGATACAGCGAATACCGCAAGGATACGGATCAACTGTAGTACCAGGGTCGAACACAGGGAATAGTTAACTCTAGGAACAAGACTCGACCAAGAATTAGATCAGGAAATATGGAATGAAGTATGTGAATATCGGAAATAAAACAATAAACTAACTAAGTAAAATCAAATAGATAAACCACCGTAGCTTCGGGATAACCTTAATGAGTAGGGATTGTTTCTAAGAATGGAGAATCTACGAATATCGAACTCTAATCGGGGATCTCAAGTTCTAATATCAGATTTGGCTCTCTCAAGTCCTAAACCCACTATCCAATAATTTAACCTATCGATCTCTCAACCTAATAGATTAAAATATCAAATGCACTAACGATCACTATCACAGTTCCTAAACCGATTAACCTATCTCTCAATAGTCTTAATCAATTCATTCAATGAATTCATTCCGAATCAAATCTCAACTCTCGTTGCAAATAAGAATCTAAAATCAATCAATCAACTGGCCAACAAGATCAAAAGCAATAAACTCAGTTCAATTAAACCGAAGAGTATCGATAACGTAGTCTCGGAAAATAAAAACCAAACAAATCCCTACAAGGTTAAATCCCTAGCTACAGTGAAACGACTACTCACTACCCATAACAACAAACGAGTTCAAACCAATAAGAA
>NW_010967283.1:12561-14749 GCF_000463585.1 Tarenaya hassleriana
TTTATGATGTTTTGAGTGCGTTCTTCGCACCACATCATTTTTGCTTCCATGAGGGATATTTTCCCTTTGGCTTTTATAACCTGCAAGATTAGTTTGTTGTGTATACCATCCAAAAATCCAAGAAAGGTATAGAGTTTACACGTTTCGATGCTTAGATCGGGATGAAGCTCCTTGATTCTATCCCAAACACCCTTGAACGCCTTGTCTCTTTGTTCTTCAAGCATGTTACTCCATACATTTTGGAGCAACTTGAATTTGCGGATGTACTCAAAGGTTGCTATGACCTTGAAATCTTCATATGCCAATTGGTATGACATGTTTCTCTCCTCCTGCGGTGTTTATTTGACAAGAGGGATATTTTTTTTTTTCGAAAAATCTATGCAGCGGAAAAAAGAATAGTGGTCACCATGGATCTTGCTCTGATACCATGTGAAGATTTTAGGATTGAATCCAAAAAGACAAAAGAGATCGAAGGAGAAAGCTCTGGGAAAACAATACTCTGATTATAATCTTCGATAATGTTTACATCGTGTATGTGCAGCATATATAATAAAAAGGTAAAGTACAAAGAAAAGGAAATAAAATAAACAGAAAGAATTATAAGGTAAATTTACATTTAGGTGGAGCTAAATTATTGTGATAAGAAGTCAATTACCAAACGGCTAATCTCCTAGAATATCTTCTCCCGATTTGTTCCCTTGGGTTGTTTGGTCTTCGTTGACTGTTGCTTGCTCCTCAAGCAAGTTGTTCTCTTGCGTAGTTTCTTCAGACACTCGTATGGTTTCCTCCTGGTCTTTGTCATGTGCTTCGAACTCTAATCGGGGATCTCAAGTTCTAATATCAGATTTGGCTCTCTCAAGTCCTAAATCCACTATCCAATAGTTTAACCTATCGATCTCTCAACCTAATAGATTAAAATATCAAATGCATTAACGATCACTATCACAGTTCCTAAACCGATTAACCTATCTCTCAATAGTCTTAATCAATTCATTCAATGAATTCATTCCGAATCTAATCTCAACTCTCGTTGCAAATCAGAATCTATAATCAATCAATCAACTGGTCAAGAAGATCAAAAGCAATAAACTCAATTCAATTAAACCGAAGAGTATCGATAACGTAGTCTCGGAAAATAAAAACCAAACAAATCCCTACAAGGTTAAATCCCTAGCTACAGTGAAACGACTACTCACTACCCATAACAACGAACGAGTTCAAATCAATAAGAAGAAACATAGAAACAGATAAAGAAGACTCGCAGCGATCTCTCGACGACTATTCTTCAATCTCAGCTCCCGGGAAACTCCGTCTTGATTCTCTCTCGAGTTCTCTGGCTTCTCCTGTGATCTCTCGATGATTTCTGAAGCTCAAGACGTCTCCTATTTATTTGCTTGGCAACTGGGCTTCTTCCTTTGCTGAAAACGGAAGTCCGGATGCAAAATAGGAAGTTTTCCTGTAATGCAACACGGTCGTGTCGAATGCAACACGGTCCGTGTCAATTCTCTGTTCAAAATCTGCACTTTAGACTTGGGTTGAACACGGCCGAGTTTGAATCAACACGGCCGTGTCGAATGCCAACACGGTGCGTGTCAATTCTCTGAGCAAAACTTCACTTTTTTCAGCACGGACACAACACGGCCGTGTCGAATGCAACACGGTCCGTGTCGATTCTTCAACTCGAACATGCTTGACAGATTTGCTCATAACTTTCTGCTCCAATGTCGGATTTGTGCGATCTTGGTGTCTATGCGTAGATATTGAAGAGAGCTTTTCAATGAGGTAGAGAACACGTGATTTGGACTTATAGAGTGGAAGTTATTGGACTTGCAAGATCTGACTTTTTAGGCTTCATGTTTTTTCTCCGGAACAACTCCAATGTTCCCGTTTCGTCTGGGATGTTCCGTAGTCCATGTTTTCCACTCCTTTTGCTCTCTTTTATGCATAAATACCTGTTTTGACACCAAAGAAAGCAACCAAGCAATATCGAGACCAATTGTGCTCTAGAATGCCTATAAATATGCAAAACCGAGTAAAATGCACTAGACATCCTATACCAAAATGTCACCAAAATACATGTCATCAAACTCCCCCAGAGTTTGTCATCATCTTCATCGATGACCTTCTCATCTACTCACCGGATCTGCAGACGCATGAGGAGCATCTGCGGAAGATACTGTGGAGGCTG
>NW_010967283.1:15033-17061 GCF_000463585.1 Tarenaya hassleriana
AACTCCAACCATCTACCAAGCATGTTTCTCGAACCTATCACGCCATTCTATCTAATCGTATCTAGTCTACGCTTTCAGTATTTATTCTTTTTCTTCTTTTTTTTCTTTCATCTAGCTAGTTTTTTTTTTCTTTTGCTAGCATCTCGGGTTCCTAGGACGTTGAAGTTGAAGGGTTCATAATCGCTCTTTTTGTCGATTTTATTCATTGGATGACCATCGGTCCCATGGGTTCCAACCAACGATTTCTATCCCACAAGCCATTCTAGAAAATCCTAAAGGTCAAGCAATCAATTCAACAAAACATAACCACGTTCAACGGATCACAATGTTTTCAAGACGTTTCTACTCTCTCATGCCATAGATCATCACATCAATACTCAAAACGGTTTTATGCACGTGATCTTATATGTCCTAAATACTATATGTAAATGCATAACCCTAATAACAACAAACTATATGATCCTAAAACATCCTATATGCACATGCAACTAAAAAGTGAAAATAAAAGAGAAAAATGCATGCAACACTACTCTATATGGATATGGTTTGGCGTTAGACGAATCCTCCCCCAGACTTGAACTGGACACTGTCCTCGGTGTCAATTCTCGTCTAGTAGAGGCAACCAATAAAATGAGTCAAAAGAGAAGAAAATCAAGAAGGAAAAAGAATACTTAGCTCGCGATGTTCGTTCACTCGCACTTAAGTCTGCCTACGTCTATCGCATAGCTAGCTTCCTCGCCTCCGCATTAGAACTCAACCTGGTGATAAGAGACACAAACCAATATCCGATGCAAAAATAAACAGAAAAAAAAAGAAAACTAACCCAAGGACTCGGGTTGCCTCCCGGGAGCGCTTGTTTAGGGTCTTAAGCTTGACCAAACTCTCTCAACTACCGGATGGGTCTAATGGGCGAAGATTATCGATCTTCTGCCAACCTGGATCATGAAGTTTAAAAGCATCTCTACAACAAAATGAGTTTGAGAAACGAGGCGTACCTAGTAGAGAAAAATCTGGTGGTGATGCATGAGATTCGAGCCAGTTCTCACGACAGTCTGATGAGTTAGTGACCTGCCCAACCATGTTAGCTTCTTTCTTACCTTTTGTCCTATCTGGATCCGGTCCTCGCCTAACCTTGTGTCTGTGTCCTGGTTCTTAGGTGTTTTGAGCTTGTAAACTGAACAAATAGATTTCACACTTTCGTCTGGATTGTCATTTTGATTGAGCATGAATTCTATTGTCTCGTCTCCAATGGACATAGTAAGACGACCCGCTCTGACGTGGATGACGACATCTGCTGTGTTGAGAAAGGGACGCCCTAGAATGATAGGCATGCTTGAATCTGCATCCATGTCAAGAACCACAAAATCGACAGGTATGTAATAATCACCCACCTTAAGTGGCATATCCTCTAGTATACCTGCAGGTCGTTTGGTCGACCTATCTGCCAATTGTAATATCATTTGTGTGGGTTTGAGTTTTCCCACACCTAGTCTCTTGAAGATCGACAATGGCATTAGGCTTACGCTTGCTCCTAGATCACATAACGCCTGCTCAATAAAGAGATTGTCCAGTTTGCAAGGAATGGAGAAACTACCTGGGTCTGCCATCTTACGGGGCAGATCATGTTGAAAAACGGCACTGCACTCTTTGGTTAATGCTACTGTCTCCTTCTCCAGTGTCTTCTTCCTAGCCAGAATATCCTTGAGAAATTTGGCATAAGAGGGCATTTGAGTGATTACCTCATGAAAAGGTATTGTGATCTCCAATTTCTTTATCATGTCCGTGAAGCGCTTAAACTGGCTGGCCTCTTTTTGTTGCACAAGTCGTGAAGGGAATGGAACTGGAGGAGGTCTGGGAGGTGGAGGAACATACTTTGGTTCTTCCTCACATGTCATCTTAACTGGAGTATCTGCAGACTGAATGTTAGAGGTGATCGCAGATCTAGAGTAAAAAGACTCACCTTTTTCAAGAGTAGGGGGGACGACATCCTCAAGTTGCTTCCCACTTCTCAAGAACACTGCATTGCAG
>NW_010967283.1:18256-18770 GCF_000463585.1 Tarenaya hassleriana
TGCCCCATAAGTGTCATTGTTGTTCTCAGCAACTATAGCACGTTCCTCCATCTTTCTTTGTTGTCGTTTCTTCTTTCGATTGCGCTTAGCGGACTTCTCGATTTCACGATCAAGAGGTACTAGGTTATCAGACCCAGAACTTCTTTTCATACACCGGGAAACCTACACACCAGAAAGTAGAACGAACAAAAAAATAGATCAAGAAATTGAGGGAAAACAAAAAGGAAAAAGGATCTAGATTCAAAAGAATCTTTATCCTAGCACTAAACTAGTCCCCGGCAACGGCGCCAAAAACTTGATAACGCAAATCTAGGTATAGAAATAATGCTCAAGTGATAAAAACCTAGATACAGCAAATACCGCAAGGATACGGATCAACTGTAGTACCAGGGTCGAACACAGGGAATAGTTAACTCTAGGAACAAGACTCGACTATGAATCAGATCAGGAAATAGCAGATGGAATAGATGAATACCGAAAATAAAGCAATAAATAAACTAAGTAAAATCAGATA
>NW_010967283.1:19094-44890 GCF_000463585.1 Tarenaya hassleriana
AAATCAATAAGAAGAAACATAGAAACTGATAAAGAAGACTCGCAGCGATCTCTCGACGACGATTCTTCAATCTCTGCTCCCGGGAAACTCCGTCTTGATTCTCTCTCGAGTTCTCTGGCTTCTCCTGTGATCTCTCGATGATTTCTGAAACTCAAGACGTCTCCTATTTATTTGCTTGGCAACTGGACTTCTTCCTTTGCTGAAAACGGAAGTCCGGATGCAAAATAGGAAGTTTTCCCGTAATGCAACACGGCCGTGTCGAATGCAACACGGTCCGTGTCAATTCTCTGTTAAAAATCTGCACTTTAGACTTGGGCTGAACACGGCCGAGTTTGAATCAACACGGCCGTGTCGAATGCCAACACGGTCCGTGTCAATTCTCTGAGCAAAACTTCACTTTTTTCAGCACGGACACAACACGGCCGTGTCGAATGCAACACGGTCCGTGTCGATTCTTCAACTCGAATATGCTTGACAGATTTGCTCATAACTTTCTGCTCCAATGTCGGATTTGTGCGATCTTGGTGTCTATGCGTAGATATTGAAGAGAGCTTTCCAATGAGGTAGAGAACACGCGATTTGGACTTATAGAGTGGAAGTTATTGGACTTGCAAGATCTGACTTTTTAGGCTTCATGTTTTTTCTCCGGAACAACTCCAAATGTTCCCGTTTCGTCTGTGATGTTCCGTAGTCCATATTTTCCACTCCTTTTGCTCTCTTTTATGCATGAATACCTGTTTTGACACCAAAGAAAGCAACCAAACAATATCGAGACCAAATATGCTCTAGAATGCCTATAAATATGCAAAACCGAGTAAAATGCACTAGACATCCTATACCAAAATGTCACCAAAATACATGTCATCAAACTCCCCCAGACTTAAACCTTTGCTCGTCCTCGAGCAAATACTCCATGAAAAGCGGTCTGAAAGGAGGGCGAGACAATGACATAACTCAAAATGATAATCGAGAGCGAAACCTCTATCCGATGTATCATTTTGGTTCAGAGCTTGCTCGAGCCAACGGACGTCTAACCCCGGTGAGATCTATCCTTTATTTCAGTTTATTTCGTAAATAAGTTTTGAGGGCAAAACCTGGAGAAGCGAGAGGGAATGATGAGGACAAAACTTCTGAAGAGAGAGAATGATGAGGACATCGGATCCAATGACATCTCGAAACGAAGATCTTGACGGAAGCATACCTCGGATCGAAGCCACCAAGTAAAAGGAAGTTTCTTGGAGTGCAAGACAATATCCAAAGGAAGCTTCTTCATCATCAAGTCAACTCCAATAACTAGCATCTCAACCACCTCATTTAATTCAATATCAACAACTCCAACAACTAGCTTCCCAACCACCTCATTTAATGCATTGGACTCCTACCCCTCTTGCATGTTCTTGTCATTTAATATTGTAGTTGAGAATTATAGCCTATATAAAGGTCTTGTAGTGCATCATTTGTAATGAGACTTGTAGAATGTCTCAAACATTTCGAGTTTTATAAACTCTTCTTCGGTTTGTCCGATATTTATCTCGATCTTTGGTGTGTCCGAGATCACGAGTTTGGTGTGTCCGAACTCAAGCCTTGGTGTGTCCGAGGTTCACTATCTATTCTTCCCCTTCTATCCATTCCATTTTCTTGTCTTAGTTTTGAATTCGAGAGCCTCTTAGAGCCGGTGATTGAAACTAAGATCCATTCAATTCCCCTTCGTTTTTAACCACAATCCGAACGTGAATTCGAGAGCCTTCTCCGTGAAGTGCGGGTGATTGCGTTTCGGATCAGATTCCATCCTCTCCGAGCCAAGGCGTGTATCAATAGGATTCTATATGCTTCGAAAATTGGATCCATCATGTATGTCATGCTTTGTACTCGACCGGATGTATCTTATGCATTAGATGTTTAGCAGTTCATGAGTAGAGCAAGTGGGAGATTGTTGGTTTAGTGCTCTGTGATGTACTGTTTTACGAGCTTTCTTATGATACGTTTGATGTATTGACACTTTCTATGGTTTTATGGATGAATGTTTGATTCATTACATGTTATGCATACTTTAATATGTTATGAAAACCATGTATTGTTATGAACAATACTAAACTCCCTAGTCATATATCATTGTGGGAACAATGATGTACTAAGACTAGTATGATGTGTGATAGATGATCATAGAGATGATCATGGGTATTGGATACGATCACAATCATAGGTATTCGTTGGAGAACGGAATACTGGACTGCTACATGCCTTGGCTCGGAGAGGACGGAACAAGGCCGAATCGCATTCTCACGCACTTCACAGAGAAGGCTCGCGACTTTCAATCGGGTATGGTGTTCAAGGCAAATGCTGGTCCTCGAAATCAGTCATGGATCAAGGGATGCTCGATGTAATTCTGAAAAGAAAAATGGACGGAACGAAGGGGAAGAATAGATAATGGACCTGGGATACACCAAGGCTTGAGTTCGGACACACCAAACTCGTGATCTCAGACACACCGAAGATCGGGATAAATTTCGGGCAAACCGAAGAAGAGTTTATAAAACTCGAAATGTTTGAGACATTCTACAAGTCTGATTACACATGATGCATTACAAGGCCTTTATATAGGCTAGAATTCTCAACTACAACATTAAATGACAAGAACATGCAAGAGGGGTAAGAGCGCAATGCATTAAATGAGGTGGTTGGGAAGCTAGTTATTGGAGTTGCCTTGATGTTGCATTAAATGACGTGGTTGGGAAGCTAGTTATTGGAGTTGACTTGATGATGAAGAAGCTTCCTTTGAATAATTGTCTTGCACTCCAAGCAACTTCCTTTTACTTGATGGCTTCGATCCGAGGTGGAACTCGGTTTTGGAACTCGGCTTGCCCTTGTCTTTGCTCCATGTATGCTTCCGTCAAGATCTTCGTTTCGAGATGTTGTTGGGTCCAATGTCCTCATCATTCCCTCTCTCTTTAGAAGTTTTGTCGTCAAAACTTGTTTACGAAATAAACTGAAATAAAGGATAGAGCTCATCGGAGTTAGACGTCCGTTGGCTCGAGCAAGCTCTGATACCAAAATGATACACGCCTTGGCTCGGAGAGGATGGAACAAGGTCGAATCACAGTCTCACGCATTTCACAGAAAAGGCTCTCGACTTTCAATCGGGTGTGGTGTTCGATGGGGAAGGCTGGTTCTCGAAATCAGTCACGGATCAAGGGATGCTCGACGTAATTCCGAAAAGAAAAATAGATGGAAGAAGGGGAAGAACAGATGATACACGCCTTGCGTCGCGGAAGAAAAGTTCGGTGAGGGGATAGGAATTAGGATCAATCACCGGCCGATAAGGCACTCGAACTAAATCCTAGGGAGACGGAGAAATGGTAAAGAGTTTTCGGAACCAATCACTCGTCCTAAGGGACACTCGAACTTAGCTCCGAAAGGGATGAATAACGAGGGATAGAGGTGGCTTCGGACGAACCAAAACCCAGCCTTGGACAGACCAAGGAACTCTCGGACTAACCAAGAGAATTGGCTCGGACAAACCAAGCTATGATTCACTTGACACAAAGTGGAGAGAAATCTGGAAATCAAACTTTGATTAAAGCACCGAAAAAATCTCCTTACAAATGACAAGAGAAGATGTTTTTGTAGACAAAACATAACAGCTATAAAATTAAAGGCAAATCACATGCATGGCTCGTCATTAATGCTGGTGGTTAGGAGATTATGGTTGTTGGAGAATGACTTGCAATGCAAGAAGCTTCCTTTTGTCGACTTGGCTTGGAGTTTAGGATAACTCTTTCTCGGCGCAAAAGACGTTCCTCGCGTTCGTGATGAAGAACGAAATGAGGCAGCCTTCCTCGGCCATTGGTTCGCTCAAGAGCCGGGACAGAATGTGTTGAATTGTTATCGAAGAGCTCGTGTCTTGGAACGTGTGAGAGGAGGCTCGTTGCGACCCAAGGTTGATGCAATAGGCACGAGGGCTTTGTCAATTGTGTTCCGAGAATTTTCGTCTGTACTTAGCTCCGCTCCGTTAAGCTCCACTCCGTTAGACTCCGCTCCGTTAAGCTCCGCTCCTTTAAGCTCCGCTCCGTTAAGCTCCTTGCACGTCGTCTCGTCCGAGTTAGCATCCATGCATCCGATGTCCTCATCATGTCCTCCCTCTTGAGGCAATTTTGTCCTCGAAATGGTTTCACCTGCATCAAAAGGAAGTAGATCAGCCACATTAAAAGAGTCGGATACATTATAATCATTAGGCAATTCAAGACGATAAGCATTGTCGTTTATGCGTTCTACAACCCGAAAAGGTCCATCGCCTCTTGGCGCAAGTTTAGATTTCCGTTTGTCCGGGAAACGCTCAGACCTAAAATGTAACCAAACCCAATCCCCTTCTTTGAATATCACTACTTTCCGACCCTTATTAGCTTAATGCGCATATTGCTCGGTTCGGTGCACGATATTATCTCAGACCTTTTGATGGAGTTGTTTGACAAAGGCAGCCTTTTGTTCTCCATCTGAATTGGCTAACTCTGAGTCCGGCAACGCAATAAGGTCGAGGGGCGTGAGAGGGTTAAAGCCATACACGACTTCGAATGGGGAGTGCTTAGATGCAGAATGAATCGCTCGGTTATAAGCGAACTCGATGTGTGGTAAACACTCCATCCAATTCCCTAATGTTTTCCCGATGGTAGCCCTTAAAAGGGTGGCTAATGTACGGTTCACAACCTCGGTTTGTCCATCCATTTGTGGATGACAAGTTGTGGAAAACACTAGTTTGGTGCCTAACTTCTTCCATAGTGTCCTCCAAAAATGACTAAGGAATTTGGAATCCCAGTCCGACACTATTGTCTTTGGAAGGCCATTAAACGGACTACTTCTCTAAAGAAGAGATTGGCGATGTGTTTAGCATCATCCGTTTTGGCACAAGGCACAAAATGAGCCATTTTTTAGAACCGATCGACTATCACAAAGATTGAATCCTTATGTTGTAACTTAGGCAATCCTAGGACAAAGTCCATAGAGATATCGACCCAAGGGTGACTAGGGATCGGCAATGGCATGTATAATCCATGAGGGTGCACTTTGGATTTAGCCTTATGGCATTCTACGCATTTTGCACAAAACCTCCTAACGTCTTTTTTGAGGTGAGGCCAATAAAAATGTTCTTGAAGTATGGCCAGGGTCTTGTCAACTTCGAAATGACCAGCAAGAGCCCCGCCATGGGCTTCGCGGAGTATGACATCTCTCATCGAACCTTGAGGAATGCACAAACGTTTCTCGCGAAAGAGATATCCGTCGTGTGTGTAAAATGGCCCGAAGGCTCCGCGCTTACACTCCTCAAAGATCGATCTGAAGTCTAGGTCATCTTTGTATAGCTCTTTAAGATATTCGAATCCGAACATTCGAGCCTCCATGATCGAGAGTAAGGCGTGGCGTCGAGACAAAGCGTCGGCAACTAAATTGTCTTTTCCCTTTTTGTATTTGATAACGTAAGGGAAGGTCTCGATGAATTCAAGCCACCCATGCCTTTTTTTGAGTGTGGTTTATCCCTTAAGATGTTTAAGTGTCTCATGGTCGGAATGAACCACAAACTCTTTAGCTAACAAATAATGTTGCCAAGTTTCCAATGCTCTTACCAAAGCATACAATTCCTTGTCGTATGTTGGATAGTTGAGAGAAACCCCACTAAGCTTTTCGCTAAAGTACGCAACGGGCCTTTTCTCTTGCATTAGGACAACCCCTATGCCTATTCCGGAGGTATCGCACTCTATTTCAAAAGTCTTGTCGAAGTTCGTAAGAACTAAGACCGGTGCGCTAGTAAGACTATCCTTAAGAGCTTGGAATGCCTTTTCTTGCTCAGTTCCCCACTCAAAAGGAACGTCCTTCTTGATGACTGCAGTTAGGGGAGCGGCTAGGCTGCTAAAGTCCCGCACAAAACGTTGGTAAAAGCTAGCCAACCCATGGAAACTCCGTACTTGTCCGATAGTGGTCGGGGTCGGCCAACCTTTGATGGCTTTAATCTTTTCCTCATCGACCCTTAGTCCTTTAGAGCTAACTACGAAGCCTAAAAGATGATCTCTTCTGTGCAAAATGAACACTTCTTGAGGTTCGCATAAAGGCTTTCTTTTCTAAGTGTGGTTAGGACTTGCTCTAGGTGATCCACATGGTCATCGGGGTTTTGGCTATAGATGAGGATGTCGTCAAAATAGACCACTACGAATCTCCCGATATAGGCTCTCAAGACTTGGTTCATGAGTCTCATAAAAGTGCTCGGGGGCATTGGTGAGTCCGAAGGGCATCACGAGCCATTCATACAAGCCTTGTTTGGTTTTGAAGGCGGTTTTCCATTCATCGCCTTCTTTCATTCGTACTTGATGATAGCCACTTTTTAGATCAATCTTGGAGAAGATTGTGGCTCCGCTAAGCTCATCAAGCATATCGTCTAGCCTCGGTATTGGATGCCGGTACTTAACGGTTACGTTGTTTATGGCTCGGCAATCCATACACATGCGCCAAGTCCCATCCTTTTTCGGTACAAGTAGCACCGGAACTGCGCAAGGGCTAAGGCTCTCGTGAATGTACCCCTTTTCCATAAGTTCTCGGACTTGTTTCTCAAGTTCTTTGGACTCGGTAGGGTTCATGCGATAAGCGGGATGATTCGGCAAGGGAACACCGGGAACGAGGTCGATTTGGTGCTCGATGCCTCGGATAGGAGGAAGTCCCGCTGGAATGTCTTCAGGGAAGACATCTCTAAATCGCTCAAGAAGTTGGGAAATGGCCGGATTGTCATGCGTTTCCTCGATCCAGAGGCCCATGAGGTCCTTAAAGACCAAGAGAAGCACAGATTGGTCCCGTCTAATGGCCTTACCAACTTGACTAGCTTTAAGATATAAGTTTTTCTTCTTCGGCTCAGATTCTTTGGCTTGTTTGAGCTGCATCTCGTGCACTTGAGATGGATTAAGAGGTGCTAGCACAACCCTCCGCTTATTATACACGAAAGAGTATTGGTTGGCTCTCCCGTCTTGGGTCACCTCTCTATCAAATTGCCAAGGCCGTCCTCAAAGGATATGGCCGGCTTGCATCGGTACTATGTCACATGTGACCTTGTCTTGGTACCGACCGATGCTAAAGGGAATCTTAACCCTTTCCCTAACTTTGATTTCCCCTTGATTGTTAAGCCATTGAAGCTTATAGGGGTGCGGGTGCTTTCCGGGAACTAGGCCTACTTTCTGGACCATATAGGCGCTAGCGACGTTGGTGCACGACCCACTAACAATGATCATTCTGCACACTTTTCCTTGTACGGTACAGCGAGTATGGAAGATCGTCTCTCTTTGAGCCGTCTCCTCCGGATCAACAAGGGCATTAAGCACTCGTCTAGTGACAAGAAGCTCGCCACTGTCCGGATACTTAATCTCATTTTCTAGCTCGCCCGCCTCTTCCTCATCTATCGACTCGTATTCTCCGTTGTCCGTGATAATCATAACTCTCGCATTCGGACAATCACGAGCCATATGACCCTGTCCTCTCCATTTGTAACACATGATCTCCCGAGATCGTGTGTCATGTGAGGAATCGTTTTGGGCTCGAGGTTGTGAGGTTTCAGGAACCTTTCCTTCGTCCCGAAAGTTTGGCATATTACGACTCTCGCCATTTTCTTTGCGAGGTGCGGTCGTATGTTTGGGTGCGGGTGGGAAAAGACCAGGAGATGCTTTAGACTTACTTAGCCACGTTTGTTTCCTTTGGTTTTGTTTCTCAATTTGCACGGCCAAGTGCAAGAGCTCATGGATATCTTGGTATGGGTGGCGCTCAAATTTTCGAGCAATTCGCTCGTTTATTCCGTCGAGGAACTAAGCCATTACCGTTTCCTCATCCTCCTCCATGACCAACCTACTCCTAAGGTGCTCGAATTCCTCGAAATATTCTTCTATTGTCCTAGCACCTTGCGATATTCTCCGATACCTACGTTGGAGTTCTCGATGGTATATAACGTCTTCTCATTAACGCTTTCATCTCTCGGTCAACTCTCGATCCCACCAAGCTAACGCACTCTCGGCCAATTGAGCAGCCGCGTATTGGACTTGTCGTCGGTCCAAATACGAATAACACTCGAAAATGTTATCCATACGACGTTCCCAATCTAGATAGGCCTCGGGATCTATGCGTCCTACAATAAGGGCGGTTTGAGTTTTAGATCACCCCTTTGACCTCTATTTGGTCGAGGTTCACGCTCTTGTTGGTTCAATGCTCTATGATGTACTGTTATGCGAGCTTCATTTAGATACATTTGATGTATTGACACCTTCTGTTTATTTATGAATGAGTGTTTTATTCATTACATATTGTGCATACTTGAAATGTAATGAAATCCATGTATTGTTATGAACAATACTAAACTCCCTAGTCATATGTCATTATGGGAATAATGATATACTAAGACTAGTATGATGTGTGATTGATGATCATAGAAATGATCATAGGTATTGGATACGATCACAATCATAGGTATTCGTTGGAGAACGGAATACTGGAATGACCCGCATGAGATTGTCACATGGACTTGCGTCATGACTTGAATCTCATATGACGGTTCCATGATTGGATCCTAAGACCTGAGATATCTACGGAATCCAACATGAGGACTATAAAGGCGTGTATCAGGTACAAAACGAATCATGTGCTGGATTGTAGATAGTCAAGACGGGATTTGTACCTCTCGTAAAAAAAAGAGATATCGCTGGGCCCCTCGTGTGAGCGAGACTGTAGAAATGTGTGGTCGCACTATATACGAACATCGTCTATTTCAGACAGTCGAACTCAGTGAATGAGAAAGTAGTGGAATCAGATAAAGTGGCTTGTCCATGCCTCATGTTCAACAAATGATATCGCGATACAAAAGGATCATCAACCGGAATCATCACTGGTGTTCGTAGGATCACGAACAAACTCTATTCGAGATAGGTAGTCATAGTGTCTTGCTAGAGACCGCCTATGATTTGTGTAACTGAAATAAGAGATTTCGGGTTATACTGCTATATCGGATGAGCCTACAGGGTCACACACACAGGCAAGGAAGAATGCGCGAAAAGAGACGAGAAAATCCCGATAGAGCGGAGGCTAGACCGACCGGTCCAGAAGGTCTGGACGGATTGGTCCAGCCAACCCAGACCGATCGGTCCAGACACGTGGACCGGACGGTCCAGAGGTAACGTGCAAATGTTGCTCGATCTGGAAAATATTCCAGACCGATCGGTCCGGAACCATGGACCGATCGGTTCACACGTTAAAAGCTCCAGACCGATCGGCCCAGATTATAACGCCATTGATCAGATACATTCACGAATCATATGGAACCTCCTTAACAGGAGAGATGTCGCTGGATCCCTTGTGGAAATCGGACTGTGAAAATGCGTGGCCACGCTATAGATGAAGTTACATCTATTTTATCAGTCGATTTGCCTAGACGAATAAGCGGTTGAACTTGAAGGATGGCTCATACCATGCCCTTGTTCAACATATGACATCGTGAGACAAAGGATCAAAATTCGAGCTATTGCTGGCTTTGTTAGATCACCTCTAACTCTATTCTAGGTGGGTGGTCATGGCGTCTTGCTAGAGGCTAACCGTGACTTGTGACAACACTTGTCATTTTCCTCTTGCCTTTACCTTTGGAACGCTTCCTTTTGCTGGAACTCTTTCAAACAACCACCATATCATTCTTCCCTTGGCTCTCAGCTTTCTCTTGGAATGAGACATTCAACTGATCAACCATCAATGAATTGTCCATGTCTTCTAATTGCTCACGCAATTCCGAAGACATCTTTCCAAGCATCAAGCTGGACACGTCCAGATCATCATCCTCATGCTTCCAATAAGCATCAATGATCGATCCAGAAGCCGTGGTCAGAGGCTTATCCTTCATAAGGATAGATCGCATGGTGAGATTAACCAGATTCCTGCAACAGATATATACTATAGAAAAGGACAAACAAACAGACAGAAAATATGCAAGTCGCTTAGTACACTTACTAACACAGATAATAGATGCAATATGACAGGCTCCCACTAAGAAAAACACCCTCACGGTTAGCCTTAGCAAGACGCCATGACCACCCACTAAGGGCATGGTATGAGCCACCCTTCAAGTTCAACCGCTTACTCGTCTATAGGCAAATCGACTGATAAAATAGATGTTACTTCATCTATAGCGTGGCCACGCATTTTCACAGTCTGATTTCCACGAGGGGCCCAGCGACATCTCTCCTGTTAAGGAGGTGACAAGTCCCAATATTGCATGTCTACTATATCCATATGATTTATGAATGTATCTGAACAACGTCGTTATAATCTGGACCGATCGGTCTGGAGCTTTTAATGTGTGGACCGATCGGTCTATGGTTCCGGACCGATCGGTCTGGAATATTTTCCGGATCGAGCAACATTTGCACGTTACCTCTGGACCGACCGGTCCACGTGTCTGGACCGACCGGTCTGGGTTGGCTAGACCGATCCGTCCAGACCTTCTGGACCGGTCGGTCTGGCCTCCGCTCCACCGGGATTTTCTCGTCTCTTTTCGCGCATTCTTCCTTTCCTGTGTGTGTGACCCTGTAGGCTCATCCGATATAGCAGTACAACCCGAAATCTCTTATTTCAGTTACACAAATCATAGGCGGTCTCTAGCAAGACACTATGACTACATATCTCGAATAGAGTTTGTTCGTGATCTTACGAACGCCAGTGATGATTCCGGTTGATCATCCTTTTGTATCGCGATATCATATGTCGAACATAAGGCATGGACAAACCACCTTATCTGATTCGACTGCTTTCTCGTTCACTGAGTTCGACTGTCTGAAATAGACGATGTTCGTCTATAGTGCGGCCACACATTTCTACAGTCTCGCTCACACGAGGGGCCCAACGATATCTCTCTCTTTTACGAGAGGTACAAATCCCGTCTTGACTATCTACAATCCAGCACATGATTCGTTTCGTACCTGATACACGCCTTTATAGTCCTCCTGTTACGCAGGACGTTTGACGTAATCAAAGTATGCAACTTAGATATCTCAGGCCTTAGGATCCAATCATGGACCCGCCATATGAGATTCAAGTCATGACGCTAGTCCATGTGACAATCTCATGCGGTCATTCCAGTATTCCGTTCTCCAACGAATACCTATCATTGTGTTTGTATCCAATACCCATGATCATCTATATGGTCATCAATCACACATCATACTAGTCTTGGTATATCATTATTCCCACAATGATACACGACTAGGGAGTTTAGTATTGTTCATAACAATACATGGATTTCATAACACATAAGTATGCACAATATGTAATGAATAAAACACTCATCCATCTATAAATAGACCGAAAGTGTTAATACATCAAATGCATCTAAACAAAGCTCGCATAACAATACATCATAGAGCACTAAACCAACAAGAACCTCCTAGTGGACCTCAGAGATCTGGTAGAATTCGCCAAGAGCCTACAAGATACGGATTTCTTGTGACTGGAAACGACGAACTCATGTTGTTAGAACATGACGAGTCTACATCGTATTCAGAGACTGTGGCGAGTTCCGATTTCGAGAAATGGCACCAGGCCATGGAGTCTGATATGCAATCCATGTACAACAACAAAGTGTGGACTTTGGTTGATTCGTTCGATGCTTAAATCCATATGGATTCTACTGGCCATAGCTGCGTATTATGACTACGAGATATGGCAGATGGACGTCAAGACCGCATTCCTTAACGGGAGTTTGCTCGAGGATGTGTACATAACACAATCCAAGGGTTTTGTCGATCCTAAGAGTTCAAGGAAGGTGTGCAAGCTTCAAAGATCCATTTATGGACTGAAGCAGACTTCGAGGAGCTGGAATCTTCGATTTGACGAGGCAGTCAAAACGTTTGGCTTCCTGCAAAATGAAGATGAGCCAAGCGTTTACAAGAAGGTTAGTGGGAGCGAAGTAGTTTTCCTTGTACTTTATGTGGATGATATATTGCTCGTCGGAAATGACGTTCGTACTTTGCAAGGAGTAAAATCATGACTATGATCGATCTTTTCGATGAAGGACTTAGGAGAAAACGCCTATATTCTAGGAATCAAGATCTATAGAGATAGATCGAGAAGGCTTCTTGGTCTAAGTCAGAGTACATACATTGACAAGGTCTTGAATCGGTTCAAGATGCAAGACTCCAAGAGGGGTGCCTTGCCAATGGGACATGACGTGGCTCTTAGCAAGACTCAGTGTCCAAAGACACAGGATGAGCAAGAGCGCATGAGTAGGATTCCATATGCCTCGGCAATGTGATCCATCATGTACGCCATGTTGTGTACTCGCCCAGACGTATCATATGCATTAAGCATGACTAACACCAGGTGAAGCTCACTGGATTGCGGTCAAGAACATCCTTAAGTACTTGAGAAGGACTAAGGATTTGTTTTTGGTGTATGGCGGATTGGAAGACGAGCTCGCTATAAGGGGTTATACCGATGCTAGTTTCCAGACCGACAAAGATGACTTCAAATCGCAGTCAGGTTACCTTCAAATCGCAGTCAGGTTACGTTTTCTGCCTGAACGGTGGGACTATTAGTTGGAAGAGTTCCAAACAGCCAACCGTTGCAGATTCGACTACAGAAGCCGAGTACATAGTAGCGTCGGATGCAGCTAAGGAAGCTGTTTGGATTAGGAAATTCGTGGGAGACATGGGCGTTGTTCCTAGCATTCCAGATCCCATTGAGTTGTACTATGAAAACAATGGTGCGATCGCACAAGCTAAGGAACTCCGGTTACACCAGAGATCCAAACACATACTCAGGCGATTTCACTTGATCAGAGAAATCATCGACAAAGGAGACGTGAAACTAAGCAGAGTGTCGACAGATGATAATATTGCCGACCCGCTGAGAAGCCTCTCCCTTCCGGAAGGTCTAGAACGGACGGTCCACGGGAAGGCAGACCGTCAGTTCAGGCATGCTGGAACGGACGGTCCACGTGTAAATCTGGACCGTCGGTTTCGGCTTTCGGATTTTTCGAAAATAAACCAAAATTAGAGTTAACCACTTTATAAGAAGGAGATTAAGAACCCTAATAATGGGTGGCTGAAAAAGAGAACTTCGACAGACCTCTTAGTGAGCTTTGAGGGTCTAAGGAGTGATCTAAATCCCGTTTTCTCATAGCACATCACCGAATAGCTGATTCGGGTCCTAGCAGACAAGTTCCATTCGTTGGAATTCATCCCGATGTGTGGATACATGTAGAGGGCGAGGTAATCTTCCTCCCTTTTGTGATCGGACGAACACATCAATTGAATAGGCTCCGGATAGATTGAGGTAAGCGTTTTTAACGTTTTTACGATTCATACATGCATGGTTCTAGGGTTTATTACAAATTTTTGTTTTACATCCGCTGCGCAAACCTTAGAATGGAGCTCTTAGGAATTAGATTCGCTTTAGAGATCCCAGGATCCCAACAATACGGGATTCGGGTGTCACAGGTCATTTGTGGTATATCACAGGTCATCTGCCAGACCATAGGTCATTTAACGTAGAGGGCATGTCATTTTTCACAGATCACAGGTCATCTGCCGCAGTTTTCAGGTATAGACATTTCATCAAACACCTTATGTGCATATAAAAAAATGATTAGAATATCGCAGAAAAAAATCAATGAGAAGAGTATTTGAATAGATTAGATAAACTATATAAGAAATTGAGGAGATAGAGAAAATATTAGAGAAAAAAGAAGATCAAATAGCAAAACTTACCAATTTTTAAAAGATAGATTATCACACAATCATAGAGAAATACTGTAAAGGGTAGTTTGGATATTTAGAAAAAAAATATAGTATGCAAAAGTTATTTTTTTGTGAGATATTTTGCAAATTTTGTTTTTGTTTGAGTTCATTCTGCCAACTGCTCCAAATATATTTTCTATTAAAAATAAATTCTACTAGAATTCATTTAAAATCAAACTACATAAAACAAATACAAAACTAAATATATATATATATATATATAATTTTTACTAAACAAAAATAACTAAATATATCCGAAATATTCTATTATTATTTTTATTATTATTTTTATTGTTATTATTATTATTATTATTATTATCATTATTACCATTATTATTATTATTATTATTATTATTATCATTGTTATTATTATTAAAACATAGCTACTTTATTATTTTAATAATGTTCACTTTCTCGATGCACTAATATGCATTTATTTTCTGTTTGACATTACGATACAAAATAAAAGTTCTTTTTGGGGGTATTTGGTTAGCCTTAATATATTTAGGTTTTATAAGATTTTGTATATTGAATTCACAATGTGTACAAGAGTTCATATACACAATACAGAGAAGAATAATAAGGAAACAAATCAATTTTGGTAAGATACTCCTTGATCTTAGTATCTCACTATCACGTCCCTCAAGATCAGTGTCGGAGGAGAGGCCGATCTTGGAACGAAGGAGTTTGAACCGTTGACGAGGAAGCGGCTTGGTGAGACCATCCGCTAATTGGTCAGTTGAAGGTACATGCGAGATTCGAAGTTGCTTGGTTTGAGCTAGACCACGAATAAAATGATAGTCAATATAGCAATATGCTTCATACGTGAATGAAATATCGGGTTTGCAGAAAGATACGTGGCTCCAATTGTTAGTTTAGGTATTCTATATGTTGCTTTACGATATGAGGTCCGTGACATTTTGTATTGATAGATTCATGATTTGGTTAAATGAATGATTGTTTTCTTCTTTATTCGTTTTGCATATTTGATGAATAAGGAAATCCATGGTTCATTATAAACGATCCTAAATTCCCTAGATATGTTGGTTGTAATGCTCTACGATGATCCGTGATATGACATTTAGACTATGTATTGATTCATTGGTTTATGAATGCATTACTTTTCCTGTGATATGATTGGCATGTTTGTTATGTTTCGGTAGATATCCATGAATCATTGCAGATGATTCTAAACTCCCTGGTAGTTGTCATTGTGGGAACAATGATGAATTAAGACCAGCATGATATGTGATTGATGATGATGATCATATGCATTGGATGCGAATCACAATCATGGGTACTCGTTTGGAACGAGTGACTGGATGACCCGCATGAGATTGTCATATGGACATGAGTCATGACTTGAATCTCATACAGCGGTTCGTTCTTGGATCCTCAGACCTGAGATGTCTAGAGTATCTGATATGAGGAGTGGCGTGTCTTGACTGCATCAAACGTCGTCTTTAACCGGATGATTATAACGGCGTTGATCAGATACGTTCACGAATCATATGGAGATAGTAGACATGCAATATGGGACTTGTCATCTCCTTAACAGGAGAGATGTCGCTGGGCCCCCTTATGAAAATCGGACTGTGAAAATGCATGGCCACGCTATAGATGAAGTTACATCTATTTTATCAGTCGATTTGCCAAGATGAGTAAGCGATTGAACTTGAAGGGTGGCTCATACCATGCCCTTGTTCAATATATGACATCGTGAGACAAAGGATCAGAACTCGAACTATTGCTGGCTTTGTCAGATCACCTCTAACTCTATTCTAGGTGGGTGGTCATGGCGTCTTGCTAGAGGCTAACCATGACTTGTGGTTCGGGAAATTGTGGTTTGGTTCCACTACCACTTCCAATGGTTCTACAGGGTCACACACCATTAGGGATGGATCACACAGAGAACGAGTGAGAAGAAACGATGGAACGAGCTGGAAGGGTTCCAGACGGCCAGACCGTCCGGTCCAGGCCTGGAGCGGACGGTCCAGCCGTGTCAGTCTCTCCGTTCCGCTGAGGAATAGACCGGCCGGTCTGCAAGTGCCAGACCGTCCGGTCCAGACCTGGATCGGACGGGCCAGGCGCTGCATAGAGAGACGGACCATCCGTTCCACGTAGGGGTCAGACTGTCTGGTCCAGACCTAGACCGGACGGTCCGACTTTCAGAAAACCTTCTTTTTTCGCGTTTTTAGGGTTTAGGTAATCCTATGAATCATGGGAGCCGCCACAAACCCTAGGTAATTAGCCTAACACGTCCTAGACATTTCCTAGAGCCTTGGAGAAGCTTTCCCTAGAGTTCTAAACCCCGGAATATCGATTCCAAGTCAAGGACGTTGTTTTATCTTCATAAACCCTAACAGATACGTTCCAAAGTGTTGGAATTCATCCCGCTGGTGTGGATACGTGTAGAGGAGTCGTACTTTCAACTCTTGGTGATTAAAATAGGCCCTGGATCGATTGATACTTCCAGATCTTGATAGAACGAGGTAAGTACTCGAATCCCACGGTGATATACACGTTCTTTCGGATTATTGCACAATTGGTTTTGTGTGACGTTTGGCTAGGTTTAGATCTTTTTCTTCTGCTGCATGAACCTAGAAACCAAACCCTAGATCGATGAGATCGCATGTTAGGAACCCGCAGGGAACCCAACAGTATATTATTGTGGAAATGATAATATAATAACACTAGCATGAGGTGTGGTAGATGATCATACGGATGATCATGGATCATAGTCATGGGTACTGATTTGGAATGAAGTACTGGATGACCCGCATGAGATTGTCACATGGACATGAGTCATGACTTTAATCTCATGTGATAGGTTCATGATTAGATCTTTTGACCTGAGATGTCTACGATATCTGACATGAGGAGTGTGGTACTTTGATTGCGTCAAATGTCTTACGTAACAGGAAGATTATAATGGTGTCTCTTGGGTACGACATGAATCATGTTTCGGTAATAGATAGTCAATATGGAATTTGTGCCTCTCGTCCCGAGAGAGGTATTGCTTGGACCCCTCGAGTGAGTTGAGACTGAGATGCGCGCAACCAGATGAAAAGTCATCTGATTTTTCTTGGTGGGAAGTAGGTGGGAACGGATTGACACTCTCTCTCACAATCATTCTCAGACGTGGGGAAGGTTTAGAGAGAGAAAAAAACTCTCCCAAGTGTTCTTGAACATTCATACAAGAGTAGGAAACCATCCCAAGGGTGTGACTTCTCAAGAGGGTATTGGATTCTTCAACACCTCGGCTGTGATAAACTAACTGCAATCAGATTTTGAATCCAAGGATTCAAAGGTTAGTTTTCTCTCTTGGAAGTTCTTCATCGAAAGGGATTGGTCCGTATGTGTTCAAAATAGTTTTGAATGCCATTTCCACTGCATATGCTCGCGGACCAGATCCGAGCACGGTTTTAAACCAGTGATTGAGGATCCCGTGCGACCCAACAGCGGTATCCGAGCCCGGCTCTTGATTTCGGTGAAGAACGTTTGAAAATTGTTCAAACCTGGTTTTTCCTTGGATTTGATCTAAGTATAAGTCTGTTATATAAATGAATCTAAGGTACATTATGTTATGTAACTATACCTAGATATGTAGAGACTTGAATCATGAATTAACTCGAGAAAACGGGGCGAAAAACGGATTCGAACGGAGCAAAAAATCAAATCGAGTTGAAAAACTTCGTCTAATTATTCTGCCCAGAATCCCGTGGTCCGGCGGACCAAGGGTTGGTCAACTCCGGATCACGAGTCAGGACTTTGACCAGGATGAGTTCGGCGGACCAAAAAGAAGAATTTTCGGACCAAAGACAGTCTTGGTCCGGCAGACCAGATGTCAGTTTGGTCAGCTGAGAATTTTCTGGTCCGAGAGCTCATCCGACACGTCTGGTCCAGCGGACCAAGGTTTGGTCAGCCCCGGACCAAGACGTCTCGGATCAGACAGACCAAAGGGTAGGTCTGACGTTGCGAACCAAGACTGAAGGCGTTGGTCCGACGGATCAAAAGTTGGTCAGCTCTGGACCAACGACCTCAGTTGGTCGAACCAAGTTCTGGTCCGCACGAGAGGATCCTGAGTCTTGGTGTTGGTCCGGCGGACTAATTTTGATCAGCTCCGGACCAACCCAAGTTTACTCCGACGCTTCTTCTCTGGTCCGAGCTTACTCCAAGGCATGTTGTGGTTTGGTTCGGCGGACCAAATTTTGATCAGCCCCGGACCAACCAATTGTTTTCGGATTTTTCACGTTTTCTGAATTCGATTCGGTTAAGTAATGGTTACTTGACTGAATTAATCATGATAGTTTTGGTCTATGACTTAATTATGTAGAGGGTCTACATGAATTAAGTGCACATAACTTAATCAAGTATAACAGTTACTTGATTGAATGGGAGTTTTGGGACTTAGCTTATTAAGTTAAATAGATGGTCTATTCGAGCTAAATAACAGAGTCGGATTAAAAGTATAATGGTTATATTTTTTATCAATCAAGAATAGATCTATTACAAGTAGAGTTCTTGTCAAGACCTTAGTAATTCGTGTATGGAACATGCCAAAGCTGTGCATACCGAATTATTTAAGTGAGACAAGAATTGAGAAATTATGATTCTCATTCCTTGAAAGTAATGTGCTGCTTCTTGGTAATGATAAAATCCCTCCTTATAATTTCAAGCTTATACCACCAATGTTTCGAGCACTTGTCAAGGCTTCGATCGTCTGTGTATGGGTCATGCCAAAACTGGGCATACCAAACAATCTTGGTGAAACAAGATGGAGAAATGGTGATTCATATGTTCGAAAATGGTTTGGCTTGAGTTGGGTTATCAAGTTGGACTTGGACCTAACGATATAGATGGGACTAGAAATATGCGGTAGTATAATGATACTGTCTTCCCATAAAGGATTTAAGAGTCACATTGGATGTGATTGACATTGGATGTCTACCTAAATAGCATAGGTTTGAACGTCATGCCAAAGCTTACTTAAGTCTATGTGAAATATGGATCTTAGCCTGCTAAGAAAAATTATTAGAGGGTTATTTTTCTTAGTGGGAGTTTATCTCATATTTGCATCGAGTCATCCGTGATAGTAATTGTACTTCGATTATTATTGTACTAATTGATATTGCATATTGTGTTGTTCTGTTTATCTCTGTAGGACATGGCGACAAGTGGTAGTGTACCAACTGTGTCATTGCGATCTATCCTTGAGAAGGATATGCTGACGGGACGAACTTCTTGGACTGGTATCGGACCTTGAGAATTGTTCTCAGGAACGAGAACAAGATGTACGTCCTGGAAGGAACTCTTCCTCCTGAGCCCCCGACCAACGCTGTGAGAGCCGTTCGAGATGTTTGGTTGAAGCATCAGAAAGATGACCTAGAAGTCTCTTGCCTAATGCTCAAGACAATGTTTCCTGAACTGCAAAAGCAATTTGGGGGCGTTAACACCTTTGAGCTGCTCGAGCAGTTGAAGACAACATTTCAAGAGCATGCGCGTGTTGAAAAGTACAACACGTTGAAGAACCTGCTTGCATGTCGTATGACGACAGGGCAATCGGTTAGCGCCAATGTTCTTAAGATGAAGGGTCATCTTGAAGAACTTGAGCATTATGGCTTGAAGATTGACAGGGGGTTGGCTACTGATCTTGTGCTCCACTCTCTACTTGATTGGTATGATCAGTTCATCATGAGCTATCATATGCATGGCATGGATAAGATCTTGACCGAATGCATGAGATGCTGAAAACGATCGAGACGAGCCTTAAGATTGAGAAGAACGTGCTCGTCATTTCGAAGAGTTCGAAAAAGCGGAAACGTTCCAAGGGAAAGGGCAAAGGCAAGGCAAGTGGGGAAAATGTTGCCAACAAGCCTAAATCTAAACCCGAGAAAGGAGAGTGTCATTTCTGCCATGAAATTGGTCATTGGAAAAAAAATTGCAAACTCTTCCTGGAAGATCTGAAGAAGAAGAAGCTTATTGAAGCTTCTACTTCAAGTATTTACGTTATTGAAGCTAACGTATTCATTTCTTCATCCTGGGTATTGGATACCAGATGTGCCTCACACATTTGTGGAAATGTGCAGGGTATGAGAAGAAGTAGGACGTTGACTCGAGGTGAAGTGGATCTACGCGTCGAGAATGGAGCAAAGGTTGCTGCATTGGTTGTCGGCGTTTATGATTTAGCTTTACCTTCTGGACTGGCTATGCTATAAGCATAAACATCGTTTCTACTTCCTGTTTGGATTTGGATGGTTTTCGGTTTGTTATTGACAACAAGAACCTGATGATGTTCAAAGACGATATCTATTATGGTAATGGTTACCTTGTGAATGGATTGTATGTCTTGAACGATCAACCTTCCGATTCCATGTCCATGTATAACGTAAATGCGAAGAGATTTAAGCCAAACAACTTAAACCCAACCTATCTCTCTGGCATTGTCGTTTGGGCCAGATCAACGAGAAACGCATATAGAAACTCATCTCGGAAGGATTTTTGGATTCTTTCGATTATGAATCGATTGAAGTGTCTGAGTCTTGTTTGATGGGTAAAATGGCAAAGTCTCCTTTTACTGAAAAAGGAGAATGAGCATTGGAGTTATTGGACCTAATACATAGTGATGTAGATGTTGGGTTTTCCTGGGATCTCATGAGCGAATCCTATTCCTAAGAGATCGGTTATAGGGTTTGCGCAGCGGATGTAAAACAAAAATTTGATAAAATCCTAAAACCTATCATGCATGATCTTGTTGAAACGTTAGAACACTTACCTCAATCGATCTGGGGCCTGTTTCAATTGATGTGTTCGTCCGATCACTATAGGCAGGAAGAATACCTTGCCCTCTACACGTATCCACACCTCGGGATGGATTCCAACCTTTGGAACTTGTCTGCTAGGACATGAATCTTCTATTCGATGATGTGCTTTGAGAAAGAGAGATCAAGATCACTTCTTCAACCCCTTAGACTCTCTAAAAGGGTCTAAAAGTTCTCTAGGTCGGCCCCTAAGTGTTAGGGTTCTTTTTCTCCTCTTTTTCAAGTGATTAACCCTAGATCCAGATTTTAAAATTAAATCCGAACTCCAGACCGAACGGACTGCTTAGCAGTCCGTTCGGTCTGGACACTTGGTCCGTTTGGACCAGTTTCATAACTGGGTCCGTTCGAACTAATGGGTCAGTCCGTTCGGTCCAACACTTGGTCCGTTCGGACTAAACTCTCTAGTCCATTCGGTCCAACAACTTGGTCCGTTCGGACTAGATGCTCCGGTCTGTTCGGTCTACTCCTAGACCGGACAGTCCGGACCACTTATCTAGTTTTCTCGACGTTTTCTCGTGCATTTGTCCTTCCCTGCGTGTGTGACCCTGTAGGCTCATTCGATATAGCAGTATAACCCGAAATCTGTGTCGGGTATAAATTTAAAGCTCGTCACACGAGGGGCCCAGCGATATCTCTCTCTTTTATGAGAGGTACAAATCCCGTCTTGACTATCTACAATCCAGCACATGATTCGTTTCGTACCTGATACATGCCTTTATAGTCCTCCTGTTACGCAGGACGTTTGACGTAATCAAAGCACGCAACTTCTCATGTTGGATTCTGTAGATATCTCAGGTCTTAGGATCCAATCATGGAACCGTCATATGAGATTCAAGTCATGACGCTAGTCCATGTGACAATCTCATGTGGGTCAATCCAGTATTTCGTTCTCCAACGAATACCTATGATTGTGATCGTATCCAATACCTATGATCATCTATGTGATCATCAATCACACATCATACTAGTCTTATTATGTCGTTATTCCCATAACGACACAAGACTAGGGAGTTAAGTATCATTCATAATGATACATGGATTCCATAACACATCTAGTATGCAAGAACATGTAATGAATCAAATACTCTCGTAAACCATAGAAAGTATCAATACATCAAATGTATCTAATTAAAGCTCATAAACAGTACATCATAGAGCACTAAACCAACAGTAGGTGGGCCATGAGCTTACCCGCTAGAGGAGGTTATTTGTATTTCGTCATATTTACTGATGATTTCAATAGATTTGGTTATGTCTATTTGATGAGACATTAGTCTAAAACGCTTGTAATGTTCAAGACTTTCAGAAACAAAGTACAAAATCAGCTTGGCAAGACTATTAAGGCATTGCGATCGGGTCGCGGTGGCGAATATATGAGCTAAGAGTTCACTGACTATCAGGTGGATTGTGGAATTGTTTCACAGTTGATCCCTCCTGGAATGCCACAGTGGAATGACGTGTCTGAACGGAGGAACCGCACCCTATTAGATATGGTACGGTCTATGATGAGTCAGATTGATCTTCCAAAGTCTTTCTGGGTTATGCCTTAGAGACTACTGTTTTCATTCTGAACAGGAGTCCAACGAAAACGGTTCAGAAGACTCCATATGAGATATGGACTGGGAAGCGTCCCAGTTTGTCTTTCTTGAAGATTTGGGGATGTGACGTTTACGTGAAACATCAAGCTTCTGATAAGCTATCCACCAAATTGGACAAGTGTTTGTTTGTAGTGATACCCTAAGGAAACTAAAGGGTACTATTCTATAACCCGGACGAAAATAAAGTATTTATTGCTCAAAACGGGAAATTCCTGGAGAGAGACTTCGTCTCTAAGGGAACTAGTGGGAGTAGAGTTGATCTCGAAGAAGTTCGAGAACTACAGACAGACGTTGGACCGAGTGAGCAAGTTGAAGTTGTTCAACCTGCATCACAGGGACTTGAGACTCCGCCAGATACTTGTGAATCTCAGAGATCAGGGAGAATTCGTCTAGAACCTACGAGATATGGATTTCTCGTGATTGGTAATGATGAACTCGTGTTATTGGAACATGACGAGCCTATATCATATCCAGAGGCTATGGCGAGTTCCGACTCTGAGAAATGGCATGAGGCTATGAAGTCTGAGATGCAATCCATGTACGACAATAAAGTATGGACTTTGGTCGATGCATCCGAAGGGGTAAACCCCTTGGATGCAAGTGGGTTTTCAAGAAGAAAACCGACATGGATGGCAACATGCATACCTATAAGGCACGATTAGTGGCGAAAGGGTTTCGGCAAATTCATGGTATTGACTATGATGAAACCTTCTCGCCCGTCGTGATGCTTAAATCCATCAGGATTCTGCTTGGCATAGCTGCATATTATGACTATGAGATATGGCAAATAGATGTCAAGACTGCGTTCCTTAATGGGAACCTAGTCGAGGATGTGTATATGATACAACCCGAGGGTTTTGTCGATCTAGAGAGTCCGGGGAAGGTGTGCAAGCTTCAGAAATCCATTTATGGACTGAAGCAGGCTTTAAGGAGCTGGAATCTTCGATTTGATGAGACAATCAAACAGTTTGGTTTCTCACATAACGAGGATGAACCATGTGTTTACAAGTAGGCCAGTGGGAGCACAGTTGTTTTTCTGGTGCTATATATGGATGATATCCTGCTTATAGGAAACGATGTTCCTACCTTGCAAGACGTTAAGTCTTGGCTAGGAACACAGTTCTCTATGAAGGACTTAGGAGAAGCTGCCTATTTCCTAGGCATCAAGATCTATAGAGATCTCGAAAACTTCTTACCCTAAGTCAGAGTACATACATCGACAAAGTTTTGAATCGGTTCAGAATACAAGAGTCAACGAGAGGACTCTTGCCATGTGTCGTGGTGTTGTTCTCAGCAAGACTCAGTGTCAACAGACACGTTATGAGCGAAAACGGATGGATAGGATCTCATATGCTTCGGCAATAGGGTCTGTCATGTATGTCATGTTATGTACTAGGCCGGATGTATCGTACGTGTTAAACATTACGAGCAGATACCAGTCGGATCCAGGAGAGTCACACTGGATCGCGGTCAAGAATATCCTTAAGTACTTGAGAAAGACTAAGGATTTATTCTTGATATATGGTGGATTGGAAGACAAGCTCGCTACAAAGGGTTAGACCGATGCTAGTTTCCAATCGGACCAAGATGACTATAGATCGCAGTCAAGCTATGTCTCTTCTGCAAGAATGGAGGCGCTGTTACTTGGAAGAGTTCCAAACAGGCCACGATAGCAGATTCTACTAAGAGGCTGAGTACATTGCCGCATCGACTGAGCGAATGAAGTTGTTTGGATCAGGAAGTTTTTGGGTGACCTGGGCATTGTTCCTAGCATTGTGAACCCCATTTCCTTAAGGAACCTAGGTCACACCAACAATCCAAACATATACTCAGACGGTTTTGTTGGGATTCCTGGGATCTCATGAGCGAATCTAATTCCTAAGAGATCGATTCTAGGGTTGCGCAGCGAATATAAAACAAAAATTTTATAAAACCCTAGAACCATGCTGCTATTGAAAACGTAGAAACGTTAGAACGCTTACCTCAATCGATCCGGGGCCTGTATCAACTGAAGAATTCGTCCGATCACTTAGGGAGGAAGATTACCTCGCCCTCTACACTGTTGGGAATCCTGGGATCTCATGAGCGAATCCTATTCCAAAGAGATCGATTCTAGGGTTTGCGCAGCGGATGTAAAACAAAAATTTAATAAACCCTAGAACCATGCTGCTATTGAAATCGTAGAAACGTTAGAACGCTTACCTCAATCGATCCGGGGCCTGTATCAACTGAAGAATTCGTTCGATCACGAAAGGCAGGAAGATTACCTCGCCCTCTACACGTATCCACACCTCGGGATGGATTCCAACGATTGGAACTTGTCTGCTAGGACTCGAATCTCTATTCGGTTTGTGCACTTTGATAAAACGAGACTTTGAATTCCTTGAACTCTTTGGATCTCACCAAAAGCTCTTAGAATTCTCTGAAAGTCGGCTCTAAAAAGTCTCTATCTAATTAGGGTTCTTAATCTCCTTCTTATAAAGTGATTTAACCCTAATTCGGTTTAATTTCGGAAAAACTGAAGCCCGGAACAAACGGTCCAGAGATACACGCGGACCGTCCGTTCCAGCACGTGGAACGGACGTTCCGCTCACGTGGACCGTCCGGTCTGGTTCGGGCGGACCGTCCGTTCTGGACTTTCTGGTCCGTCCGTTCCAGCCCCTTCCGTCTCGGTTTTTCGTCGTTTTCTCTCGTGCATTTGTCCTTCCCTGCGTGTGTGACCCTGTAGGCTCATTCGATATAGCAGTATAACCCGAAATCTCTATTTCGGATATACAAGTCATAGGCGGTCTCTAGCAAGACACTATGACTACCTATCTCGAATAGAGTTTGTTCGTGATCTTTACGAACGCCAGAGATGATTCCGGCTGATGATCCTTTTGTATCGCGATATCATATGTCGAACATAAGGCATGGACAAACCACCTTATCTGATTCGACTGCTTTCTCGTTAACTGAGTTCGACTGTCTGAAATAGACGACGTTCGTCTATAGGGCGGCCACACATTTCTACAGTCTCGCTCACACGAGGGGCCCAGCGATATCTCTCTCTTTTACGAGAGGTACAAATCCCGTCTTGACTATCTACAATCCAGTACATGATTCGTTTCGTACCTGATATACGCCTTTATAGTCCTCCTGTTACGCAGGACGTTTGACGTAATCAAAGCACGCAACTCCTCATGTTGGATTCCGTAGATATCTCAGGTCTTAGGATCCAATCATGGAACCGTCATATGAGATTCAAGTCATGACGCTAGTCCATGTGACAATCTCATGCGGGTCATTCCAGTATTCCGTTCTCCAACGAATACCTATGATCGTGATCGTATCCAATACCTATGATCATCTACGTGATCATCAATCACACATCATACTAGTCTTATTATCTCGTTATTCCCATAACGACACAAGACTAGGGAATTTAGTATCATTCCTAATGATACATAGATTTCATAACAGATCTAGTATGCAAGAACATGTAATGAATCAAATACTCTCATAAAACCGTAGAAAGTATCAATACATCAAATGTATCTAAATAAAACTCATAAACAGTACATCATAGAGCACTAAACCAACAAAAA
>NW_010967283.1:55381-56352 GCF_000463585.1 Tarenaya hassleriana
TCGGGACTCGCCATAGCCTCTGGGTATGTGGTAGGCTCGTCATGTTTTAATAACATGAGTTCCTCATTCCCAGTCGCGAGAAATCCATATCTCGTTGGCTCTTGGCGAATCCTGCCTGATCTCCAAGGTTCACTCGTCAAAGGTTGAGTCACAGCCGGCAGTGAAACAGGTTGAACTTCTTCGACTTGTTCACTCGGCTCAGCATCTACTTGCTGCTCTCGAACTTCCTCAAGTTCGATCCTACTCCCACTGACTCTTTTGGAGACGAACTCTCGCTCCATAAAAGTCGCATTCCTGGCAATGAACACCTTGTTCTCTGTCGGAATGTAGAAGTAGTAACCCTTAGTTTCCTTAGGGTACCCTACAAATAAACATTTATCAGATTTGGAGGATAACTTATCAGTCATCTGACGCTTCACATAAGCGTCGCAACCCCAAATTCTGACAAACGACAACGTGGGACGCTTTCCCGTCCATATCTCATATGGCGTCGTTTCAGCCGACTTCGTTGGACTCCTGTTTAGCAGGTATGCAGCGGTCTCTAAAGCATAGCCCTAGAAGGACTTCGGAAGATCTGTCTAACTCATCATAGACCGAACCATGTCTAACAGTGTTCGGTTCCTCCGTTCAGACACGCCGTTCCACTGTGGCGTTCCAGGAGGAGTTAATTGTGATACAATACCACAATCAACCAGATAGTCAGTGAACTCTTGGCTCATATACTCGCCACCACGATCGAATCGAAGTGTCTTGATCGTCTTGCCAAGCTGGTTCTGCCTTTCGTTTCTGAAAGCCTTGAACATTTCAAGTGTTTCAGACTTATGTCTCATCAAATAGACATAACCGTATCGACTGAAATCATCAAAGAACGTAACGAAGTACAGATAACCTCCTCTAGATGGACAGCTCATTGGTCTGCATACATCACTATGTATCAGATCCAATAACTCTGTCGCTCTCTATCCTTTCCC
>NW_010967283.1:57183-58964 GCF_000463585.1 Tarenaya hassleriana
GTTAAACGTCCTGCGTAACCGGAGGACTATAAAGGCGTGTATCAGATACGAAACGAATCATGTGCCGGATTGTAGATAGTCAAGACGGTATTTGTACCTCTCGTAAAAGAGAGAGATATCGCTGGGCCCCTCGTGTGAGCGTGACTGTAGAAATGTGTGGCCGCACTATAGACGAACGTCGTCTATTTCAGATAGTCGAACTCAGTGAACGAGAAAGCAGTCGAATCATATAAGGTGGCTTGTCCATGCCTTATGTTCGACATATGATATCGTGATACAAGAGGATCATCAACCGGAATCATCTATGGCGTTCGTAAGATCACGAACAAACTCTATTCGAGATAGGTAGTCATAGTGTCTTGCTAGAGACCGCCTATGACTTGTATATCCGGAATAGAGATTTCGGACTATACTGCTATATCGAATGAGCCTACAGGGTCACACACGCAGGGAAGGACAAATCGCACGAGAAAACGACGGAAAAACCAAGACAGAAGAGTCTGGAACGGACGGACCAGAAGTCCAGAACGGACGGTCCGCCATGCCAGACCCGACGGTGTTCGTTTAGTGCTCTATGATGTACTGATTATGAGCTTTGTTCAGATACATTCGATATATTGATACTTTCTATGTGGTTTTATGAGAGTATTTTATTCATTACATGTTCTTGCATGCTAGATCTGTTATGAAATCCATGTATCATTATGAATGATACTAAACTCCCTAGTCTTGTGTCGTTATGGGAATAACGACATAATAAGACTAGTATGATGTGTGATTGATGATCACATAGATGATCATAAGTATTGGATACGATCACAATCATAGGTATTCGTTGCAGAACGGAATACTGGATTGACCCGCATGAGATTGTCACATGGACTAGAGTCATGACTAGAATCTCATATGACGGTTCCATGATTGGATCCTAAGACCTGAGATATCTACGGAATCCAACATGAGGAGTTGCGTGCTTTGATTACGTCAAACGTCCTGCGTAACAGGAGGACTATAAAGGCGTATATCAGGTACGAAACGAATCATGTACTGGATTGTAGATAGTCAAAACGGGATTTGTACCTCTCGTAAAAGAGAGAGATATCGCGGGGCCCCTCGTGTGAGCGAGACTGTAGAAATGTGTGGCCGCACTATAGACGAACGTCGTCTATTTCAGACAGTCAAACTCAGTGAACGAGAAAGCAGTCGAATCAGATAAGGTGGCTTGTCCATGCCTTATGTTCGACGTATGATATCGCGATACAAAAGGATCATCAGCCGGAATCATCACTGGCGTTCGTATGATCACGAACAAACTCTATTCGAGATAGGTAGTCATAGTGTCTTGCTAGAGACCGCCTATGACTTGTATACCCGAAATAGGGATTTCGGGTTATACTGCTATGTCGAATGAGCCTACAGGGTCACACACGCAGGGAAGGACAAAAACACGAGAGAAAACGACGGAAAACCGAGTTGGACGGGTCAAGACCCGACGGACGGTCCGCACTAAACGTAGACCGTCCGTTCTGCCTTACTGGAACGGACGGTCCACGTGCAATTCTGGACCGTCCGTTCCAGGTTCCGGTTTTCCGAAAATTAAACCGAAATTAAGGTTAAATCACTTTATAAGAGAAAGAGATTAGAACCCTAATTGAAAAGAGACTTTTAGCAGCCGACTTTTGGTGTTCTTGGAGAGTTTTTGGTGAGATCCAAAAAGCTCAACAAGTTCTAAGTCTCGTTTTTCTCGAAGTGCGAAAAACCGAATAGAGATTCGAGTCCTA
>NW_010967284.1:0-666 GCF_000463585.1 Tarenaya hassleriana
ATATATATATATATATATATATATATATTATTAACAGAATAAAAAATCTACAATTAAAAAAAAAATTAAAAATTAAAGTTTAAATAAATACCATCTCTTTTTGCCTCTTCTTGAATGATTTAGCACCGGAGGTATGACGATGATGTCCATCACCCTCGATTTTTTGGGCCAAACGACTTTGTTTCGCCTTGGAACTCTTGTTCTTGAAATGGTCTGAGTTCCAATGCGTAAGAAGCTGCTGGTACAAATCATTTGTTACCGACTATCATTTGTTACCCACTCTGGTGGCAGTCCATGCAGCTGATGACGGCGTTTGTCATTGTTCATCATTTGTTTCAACCGCTGCATACCCAGCTGGTTGAACTCTTTGTAAACTTTATCGGTGTACTTTTTTTTCCACCGAAAAGATTGCTTTAAAAAAAATTAGAGTTAGTGATTAATTATTTTATTTAAATAAAATTTTAAAAATATAACTTACGATGAACGAATGCCACCAAGAACGTTTGATGTTGTCCGGTACCACCGTCCAATAGTAGTAGAGTTGAGGAAAATTGGACGTTATTATTGCTGTAAATTTTTTCCTCAAATCTTTATCGTTAACCTCAAACCTAATAATAACAATTTATTAATATTAACTAATAATATAATTTAAAATAATTATTGAAA
>NW_010967285.1:0-665 GCF_000463585.1 Tarenaya hassleriana
CATGGCATCTCTGTCTCGAAATCTTTTAACTCATCTGTTGCAATTGTAAATACCTAGGTGTATTGTAAGGAGTACGAAGACAACTTCAAGGCAACCATTGCCGAAGAGAAGACGGAAAGCACTGCATTCAAAACGACAGGAGATGGAGTCCCTTCAGTCTTTCTTCAAGAGGGTTGTCTCCATTGACGACATTGATTCGAGGGTCAGATCCACTTCTATCTCTGTCTTTCGTTTAAATTCTCATCGAAACCCGATTTTTTTTCCTAAATCTACTTCACCTCTGAATCAGATCCGTGATATCGAACATACGATTCAACATGAAACTTTACCCATCAACGAAGGGAAACGTTTGATCCGTGAGATGAAGCAGTTGAAGCAACGTCGTGAGCAGATATCATCTAAAGTCGGTACAGAGGATAAAGTTCAATAGGCTTTAGACGAGAAAGAGGAAACCAAAGAGCTTTTGGAGGTAAGAACAAAGACCTGTTTCGATACCATGTTATTCTCCCGGATATCATCTCTAAGATTGGCTGAAAGTGGCACTCACATGAATCCAGAAAGGAAGTAAATCTGCTCAGAGATCAGCTCTCAAAAGCCAAAACGTTCAAGAAATCTGCTCGGAAAAGGTACGAGGACGAACGGGAAAAACAGAGAAACTCGGAAGA
>NW_010967286.1:0-665 GCF_000463585.1 Tarenaya hassleriana
CGACTAAATGGCTTTCGGCCCGATGTATGCTTGCTTGGACCAGTTTCGGGAGTCACGTCCGCCGTTCTACTTTGTTTCGCCTTTTTACTTCTTTCAATGTTGACGGGATTCTCCCAGTACTCTACCATCTGGGCCCAAACCCCGCTTTCAATGTTCTTCGGGGGAGAACGATCAGGCTTCATCTGCCAATATCGTTTATACCTGTTGACCTTGGATTTGAGTAGGTCCATGATACATCTTTTCCATACATCATAGACCTTTGAGGTATGCACCTCATCCTAATACCAAGATTGCTAACAAAACTTAATTAAAAACAATAGACAATTTTTTTTATTAATTTACTAATTTAAAAAAAATAACTTAAAACTAGCAAACCAGTGTTGCCGAGTGGTCTCGGGTAATGAAGACCAATTCATCTAAGGTCCAGTAAAATTACTTTCAATGAACGATGAGACGGAATTATTAACCGCTTGATCGACATTAAACCTACAAATTACCAATATAAGTAATATTTTTTAACCAAATTTATATTTTAATTTTATAAAACAAAATAATTAAATTTTACCACAATGCCCCATCGTCTTTGTTAGGATGGAGTTTACGCAATTGCGTTCTCTGTGGATTGGACGTGATGTCAGAGTACTGCCACCTTAGCAACGAAATTG
>NW_010967287.1:0-664 GCF_000463585.1 Tarenaya hassleriana
GACTTCATCCTCATTTTTTGTTTGCGAGAGATAATCTGTACAGAACATTCTTCAAATGTCAATATATAAAGCATTTATTGTTTCCTCAATCTATATTCAACTGTCTGTTTATTACATGTCTTCCTTTTGTAGGATTCAAAACGTCTCTGAATCTTTTATAGTTGCAAATCCCAATAAAAAGAAAGATTTTCAATATCAGCAAAGCATAACAAGGATCATAAGGATACCGAACTATTTTTCAATGAGCAAAAGTACACAATAGAATGTTAGATCTTAGAAAAACACACTAGCGTGTGCAGTTTGATAGAGAGAACCCTATGTTAACATATCGTTCTTCTGTAACGATCTACGCGGCACATTTGCCATATAAGTTTGGATTGGTGGTATCGTCTGCAACTTAATTCGTAGCTCATCTTTCTTGAACAGAATCCTACCTCAACTCCTCAGCGCAATAGACAAAGCTACAACGCAAATCAGATTTCCTAGTTTACCATTTCCCAAATATCATCGAATTGTGTCATATTAGAGCGAGTGAGAAAAGGGAAACAGACGAGATCAATCAACAATGCAATGCATTAACCCCGAATCTCAACATCTGTAAAATTTAATGTCTATTTTGCCGGAATCATCAACGGGAGGCGACGCATCATAATGCACAGTTTCA
>NW_010967288.1:0-664 GCF_000463585.1 Tarenaya hassleriana
AAAAAAAAAACAATATAAAACGAGGAATACAAATGGAATATCAAATCCCTAATAGATGCCGAGGGCGACGTCTAGAATTGTGGGTATAGCCGACATTAGACAGTAAACGAAAAACAATTAAAAATAAAAAAGTCACAATGATATTATTTGGGGGAGAAACGACGTTGTTTTTTTTTTCTATTTGTATAACTAGCGAAAACAGTTGGCGCCACTTCCAAATTGTTCCAATTATTTCATGGCTAATAAAATATCAAATTTATTAAACAACGAGCATAATAACTGATGGAAAGGAAAGTCGTATATGTATATATATAACACAAAAATCTAGATAATTTGTAATAAGGAAAAGAATTATAAATCAAGATAATTTTTAATAGAAAAAATCTAGATAATTCTCAAAAGATAATGTAAAGAAAATACAATTCCAATAAAAATGAGAAAATAATGTAAATAGAAATAAAAATTAAATAAATTCCATTAGGAAAAGAAATTACCGTCGACTAAAACGAGATATGTTACATTATATGTTTTTTTTTATAATCCTAAAGTTTGATTGACTTTTGATCCGATTACATCTTCTAGAAGATTTGAAAAGTTTATGCAAATACCCATCTTCAATTAATGAAGATCGAACCTGGGTTGGAAAAGAGTTTTGCTTACTTCC
>NW_010967289.1:0-664 GCF_000463585.1 Tarenaya hassleriana
TGAGAATCTCCTACTCCCGATCTCTTGCCGTCTCCTCCTTGCTGCAGGATGTCCTCATCACATGTTTTGAGTGCAATAAAAGATGTTTAGAGTTCGTCGAAAGATGTTTAGAGCACGCCAAAACATATTCAGAGCGCATCCAAACATACTCAAAATGCGTCGAAACATATTAAGAGTTCGTCGAAACATATTTAGAGTGCGTCGAAACATGTTTCGAGTTCTTCTAAACATGTTTTGAGTGCACCAAAACATGTTTAGAGTGCATCTAAACACACTTAGAGTGCATCCAAACACGTATAGAGTGTGTCCAAACACATCTACAGTGCGTCCAGACACTTTTAGAATGCATCCAAACATGTTTAGACTGCATCGAAACTTTTTTAGAATGCGTCAAAACATGTTTAGAGTGTGTCGAAACATGTTTTGAGTGCAACAAAAGATGTTTAGAATTCATCGAAACATGTTTAGAGCACGTCAAAACATATTCAGAGCGCATCCAAACATGTTTAAAATGCATCGAAACATATTAAGAGTGCATACAAACATGTTTAGAGTGCACTAAAACAATTTTAGAGTGCGTCGAAACATATTTAGAGTGCGTCGAAACATGTTTAGACGCACTCTAAATATGTTTCGACGAAGTCTAAACATCTTTTGATGCACT
>NW_010967290.1:0-663 GCF_000463585.1 Tarenaya hassleriana
CTCATTCGCACTTGATGGTATCCGCTCTTAAGATCGATCTTTGAGAAGATCGTGGCTCCACAAAGTTCGTCGAGCATGTCATCAAGCCAAGGTATAGGATGCCGGTACTTAACCGTTTTGTTGTTGATTGCGCGGCAATCCACACACATTCTCCAAGTTCCGTCCTTTTTCGACACAAGTAATACAGGAACAATGCAAGGACTAAGACTTTCTCGGATATAACCCTTACTCATTAGGTCTTGGACTTGTTTTTCGAGCTCTCGAGTTTCTTCGGGGTTCATCCAATACGCGGGCCGGTTAGGCAATGGTGCACCAGGCACTAGATCGATTTGGTGTTCGATCCTGCGTATAGGAGGTAATCCTGCTGGAATTTCATCTGAAAATACGTCGCTATAGTGCTCTAAGAGTTGACTGATAGCAGGACTATGCGGCGATGTATCCAAGGATAGGCTCAATTGATCTTTGAAGACCAAGAGCAACACCGTCTGTTCTTGACGAACAACGCGCGCTTCATGACTAGCCTTTAGATAGAAATTCTTTTTCTTTGGCTCAGAATCCTTGGATAGTTTCAATTGCATCTCATGCACTTGAGATGGACTCAACGGTGCAAGCACAACCTTTCGTTTGTCATACACGAAGGAATACTGGTTGGCTCGTCCGTCG
>NW_010967291.1:0-663 GCF_000463585.1 Tarenaya hassleriana
AATCCTTCCCGTCGGTGTGGATACGTGTAGAGGGATTGTAACTTCAGTCCTAGGTGATTAAGAACATGCCCGGATCGGTATTTATTTCGAGTTTCATCGAAAACGAGGTAAGTAACGATTCCTTCAGTGATATACAAGATATTTCAGGTTTTGGAAGTTTGGTTGCGTGTAACGTTTGACTAGGTTTAGTTTTTCCTTGCGCTACATGAAATCTAGTAACCAAACCCTAGATGGATGACATCGCATGCTAGGAACCCGTAGTGAACCCCAAAAGTGGTATTAGAGCCTGGTTTCTCTGTATATCGCCGTGCTTGTTGCATGCTTATATGAATTCTAATGGTTAGAATTGCATGACGGGCCTAATCTATGCATATTTAATGATGTTGTGATTGTTATTTGATGCATGGATGAGATGGGGAAGTAGACGATTTGATGGCGCATCGAATTGGGGTGAAACACGTAGATCTCGTTGGCTAAAAGCGTCTCCTAGAGTTTTGACTCGGACAGAGTCAATTTGTGACTCGACCGAGTCAGAACGACATATCAAAAGCGATCAAAATTGAACATACTCGGCCTCACGGACTTCTGACTCGGACCGAGTAAGTTCTGACTCGGACAGAGTCAGTACAGAAGGTTGTCTGATTTGTCAAGTTTTGGTTCAGA
>NW_010967292.1:0-663 GCF_000463585.1 Tarenaya hassleriana
AATCGGGCTTTTTCCTTTTTGGGTCGGATTTAATAACGGGCGGTCGCTCACTTTTTCTTCATGGTCGCCCGTTTTCGTCTTCAGGGTCGCCCGTTTTTCTGGTTCCGGGCGACCGCTCGTTTGTTCGAGCGACCGCTCGTTCTTCATTGCGTACGGTCGACCGCCTGGTTTCTTGAGCGACCGCCTGTTCCCGTGATTTCGGAGTCGAGCGACCTCTCGATTAAATGGGCGGGCCGCCCATTTTCTCTGATCAAATTTCCGGGATAAATTTCGCCAATGGGCGACCGCTCGGCAAAATGAGCGGGCCGCCCATTTTCTCTGAGCCTTCCGGGACTTCTCGATTCTGCTCTTTTTCTGTGTGTTGTGCGTGAATGTCCTCGTTTGATCATCCTGCATGAAAAATGGAGAAAAGAATCCTACCCATGACCGTCTAACGTCCTATTATGCCTAAGGTATGTGCAAAGTATGATGTAAGACGTTAGAAAAACCGGTGAAAATCCCGTGTGATCAAATCCCCCAGACTTGAGATTTGCTCGTCCTAGAGTAAATGTGCAGCTATGAAACTATCCAGGGGTGATAAAATATAATCAGAAAACGAATGCCTTAAATCCATACGGATTCTGCTGGCCATAACTGCGTATTATGACTACGAGATATGGCAGA
>NW_010967293.1:0-663 GCF_000463585.1 Tarenaya hassleriana
GGCACCAGGAAACATTGAAATGTTTGAGCAGAAGTACGCCTCTAGAGAAATATCGGCTGGGGATTTTGATCTGATTTTTTGTACACAACACTATGATGATATGGCCTTATTTGTGGCAAAGTTTCATAATTTTCTGAGCACCGGAACTATTTTTCCCGAATATTTTACCGAATATCGTCGATAATTCATAATAATTACATACGAATGAGTTTTTCAGCGAAACTTCTTGGGAAGCCTCTACATCTCATATTTATGTTGTGGTATAAATTTCATTCCATTTGGAAAAGAAATGACTGATGAAAATTATTATTTTCGATTTTCCGCACATGCTGGTCCGAGAAATCTCGCATAGGTCCGAGAAACTGCGTCCGTCCCGTCCGAGAAACTGCGCACAGGTCCGAGAAACCTCAAACATGTTCGAAAACTTCCGTTCATCCGAGAATTTTCTCCGACCATGACCCTCTATTTCGCCTCTACAGTCCGAGAAACTCCGAATGGTCGGAGAAATTCCGTTCATGACCGAGAAAAATCTGCACATGTCCAAGGAATTCCGCCCAGTGCCGAGAAACTGCGCACAGGTCCGAGAAACCTCAAACATGTCGGAAAACTTCCATTCATCCGAGAATTTTCTCCGACCATGACCCTCTACTCCGCCTCTACAGT
>NW_010967294.1:0-2272 GCF_000463585.1 Tarenaya hassleriana
GTCCCTTTCAGTCCCGAGCTGACCAGAAATCGGACTCAGTTCGAAAACTGAGCTTGGTCCGTTTCCCTCGGTCCGGCTGACCGATAATCGGAACGCAGATTTCTGGTTTTGGTCCGGGGCTGACCAACTTGGTCAGCTCCGGACCAACTCTGCTTTTCCCTGGTCAGTCCGCCGGTCCGTCTCGGACCCGTGTTGTTCTCGCCTGGTCCGCCGGACCAACTTTTGGTCCGGGGCTGACCAGCGAGAATTTTGGTCCTCCTGACCAAACACGCGGTCCGGAATCTGATCTGTCTCCTAGTCCGGCTGACCAACTCTTGGTCCGGCTGACCGCGGACAAATCAGATTCAGAACAGATTTTTCGGGCTTCGAAAATTAGGGTTTTATCCCGGTTTCGACGCACCGTTAACCCGTTCCAGACTCCATACCATCCATGCATCATTTAACAATCACAAATATCATTAAGCATGCATAGATTCAATTATTACATGCAATTTAACGATTAAATCATGCAATCATGCAACAGGCACGGCGATATACAGAGAACCAGGCTCTGATACCACTGTTGGGTAATCTACGAGTTCCTAGCATGCGATCATATCGATCTAGGGTTTGGTTTACTAGGTTTCATGCAGCGGAAGAAAAATCTAAACCTAGTCAAACGTCACACGCAACCAAACTCGCAGAACCCGAAAGATCTTGTATATCACCGAGGGAATCGTTACTTACCTCGTTCTCGATGAGACTTGAAGTTTGTTTCGATCCGGGGCCTGTTCTAAATCACCAAGAGCTGAAAGTACAGCTCCTCTACACGTATCCACACCGACGGGAAGGATTCCAAACAATTTGGAACGAATCTGCTAGGATTAGTGAAGAAAAGGGTAACTCAAGAGACGAGATCCAATCCCGAGACAATAGAAATCGAAGAGAACAGGTTCTCTAGGGTTCTAGGATGTTTCTCTGAGTTTTAGGTCAGCCTTAATTAAGTTTGGACGAAACCCCAAACTTAAATAAGATTAAAAAACCCTAAAAACGAATATTTGGAAACATTCCGGATCCCGGTCCGCCGGACCAGGAGCTTGGTCCGGCGGACCAAACTTAGTCCGAAGCACGCCGGCGGACAAAGCTTAGTCCGAAGCACGCGGTCCGCCAGTCTTGAAGGCTTGGTCCGGCTGACCAAGTTTTGGTCAGCTCCGGACCAAGTTTCCTTCTTCGCCTGCTCAGTCCGATGCTCGCGCCGTCTGACCTGGAGGTTTGGTCCGGCTAACCAACTTTTGGTCAGCTCCGGACCAAACCTCTTGGTTCCTTTCTGGTCCGCCGTTCCAGCATCCTCGGTCCGCCTGTTTCCTGCGTCTGGTCCGGGGCTGACCAACAGCCGGACCAGACCTGGACAGGTGACCTCGGACTGCTCTTCCGGACTGCTTGATCTGACCAGACTTGGTCCGGGGCTGACCAAACTTGGTCAGCTCCGGACCAACACACTGAAAACTCCTTTTCATGCTCGTTTCGGTCAAATCTCGTTTCCATTCTTCGTATTCTTCACGTATAAGTCCATCCCTATTGGTGTGTGACCCTGTAGGCCCATTCTAAGTGGTAGTGACTTTAGGAACCTTTCCCGAACCACAAGTCATGACCCATTCTAAGTGGTAGTTGATGGGTCGCACTGGGACCTCGAGCACCGGTTCACAACAGGTCTCGGGTCTGGTCTGCGGGCTTACGCAGCGGAGATGACGTTCAAAACGATTTTGAACCGCCCACGGACCATGGTTTCGGTGAAGAACCTCTTGGAGAGTAGAACTAACCTTTTGATTCCGAATCTGAAGGTTGGTTGAAGATCACAGCTAGGTGTTGAAGCAGCCAACACCCTCTTGAGCAGTCCACACCTTTGGGATGGTTTCCAACACTTGGAAACTTGCTTGCTAGAGCACTAAGAGATCAAATCTCTCTTTTGGATCCAAGAACACTCTCTTTAGCTTGGGAGAGAATTCTACAGAGTTCCTCAGCTCTTCTGAAGGCTAAGGGACGAGTTTAGGTCGAGTTCTAGGTTCCCCACCTGCTTCCCACCAAGAAAAAGGCGAGAAAAACGCGAGGTTTGATTTTTCAGTGTCTTGGTCCGGGGCTGACCAACTCTTGGTCAGCCGGACCAGACCTGGACAGGTGACCTCGGACTGCTCTTCCGGACTGCTTGATCTGACCAGACTTGGTCCGGGGCTGACCAAACTTGGTCAGCTCCGGACCAACACACTGAAAACTCCTTTTCATGCTCGTTTCGGTC
>NW_010967294.1:9465-9667 GCF_000463585.1 Tarenaya hassleriana
TCAGACCTGAGATATCTATTGTATCCATCATGACGAGTAATGTACTTTGACTGCGTCAAACGTCATCTTTAACAGGATGATAATAAAGGCGTGGCTCGGGCACATTATGAATCATGTTATGGATAGTAGATAGTCAAGATGGAACTTTGTCCCTCTCGAAAGAGAGAGATATCGCTTGGGCCCGTCGTAGGAGTGAGACTGT
>NW_010967294.1:10364-13622 GCF_000463585.1 Tarenaya hassleriana
TTGATCAGATACGTTCACGAATCATATGGAGATAGTAGACATGCAATATGGGACTTGTCACCTCTTTAACAGGAGAGATATCGCTGGGCCCTCTCGTGGAAGTCGGACTATGAAAACGTGTGGCCACGCTATAGATGAAGTTGCATCTATTTTATTAGTCGATTTGCCAAAGACGAGAAAGCAGTTGAACTTGAAGGGTGGCTCAAACCATGCCCTTGTTCAACTTATGATATCGTGAGACAAAGGATCAGAATTCGAGCTGTTAATGCCTTGGTTAGATCACCTCTAACTCAATTCTAAATGGGTGGTCATGGCGTCTTGCTAGAGGCTAACCATGACTTGTTGTTCGGGAAAGGTTCCTAAAGTCACTACTGATGGATATGATGCTCTAGAATGATCATACGATATGAGAACCATGTATGAAACGATGTATTTATTGGATGAATACGTTATTTATTCATTTCAACTGCTTTCTCGTCTTGGCAAATCGACTAATAAAATAGATGCAACTTCATCTATAGCGTGGCCACGCGTTTTCATAGTCCGACTTCCACGAGAGGGCCCAACGATATCTCTCCTGTTAAGGAGGTGACAAATCCCATATTGCATGTCTACTATCTCTATATGATTCGTGAACGTATCTGATCAACGCCGTTATAATCATCCGGTTAAAGACGACGTTTGACGCAGTCAAGACACGTCACTCCTCATATCAGATACTCTAGACATCTCAGGTATGAGGATCCATAAACGAACCGCTGTATGAGATTCAAGTCATGACTCTGTCCATGTGACAATCTCATGCGGGTCATCCAGTCACTCGTTCACAACGAGTACCCATGATTGTGATATGCATCCAATGCATCGATCACTCCTCATGCTAGTCTTAATTCAACATTGTTCCCACAATGTTGACTGACTAGGGAGTTTAGAATCATTCGCTAATGATTCAAGGATACCGAAATATAACAAACATGCCAATCATATAACGAGAATGTAATGTATTCATAAATCAATGAATCAATACAAAGTCAAAATGTCATATTACGGATTATCCTAGAGCATTACAACCAACATATCATTCCCATATCCCTATGATCAATGTGTTCTATGGTCATATCAATTAGGGTTTCATCCAAATCAATAGCATTAAGCACAAAACATCAAACTCATGGAAGAAAACTCAAAGATATCATAGATTAAGATTGGGTGTCCATACAAAAGTGGGGATCCCTCACCCACAACAAGATTACTACTCCATAACTACGGTTTCAAAACAGAAAGCAAAATGAAGAAACATGGGAAAAGAGAAGAAATGCTCAAGATGGTCTTCAATGGTGGTATTCTTCTTCTCCTAGCCTCCTTGATCTCCAAAATCCCTCTTTTCTCCTCTTCCAAGTCGTCTCTCTCCAAAGTCTGTAGCCCCCTTTCTCTCTCCTCAAACTCCCCTTTTTATGAAAGTCCAGAATTAGGTTTTCTCCTCAAAACATGGGTTTTTCCTTTTCGGGCGGGTTGCCCATTTTTCTTCAGGGTCGCTCATTTTTCGGGCGGGTCGCTCATTTTCATCTGCACAACGAAAAGCAAGCGACCGCTCATAAAATGAGCGACCGCTCACAAACCGAGCGACCGCCCATAAAATGGGCGGGTCGCTCATTTTCTCTGAGCTTTCCGAGCCTTCTCGAATTCTTGTTCTTCCGTGCCCGCTGTTGGGTTTCCTGAGATCTCTAGAGCGAATCTTATTCCTAAGAGATCGATTCTAGGGTTTGCGCAGCAGATATAAAACAAAAATTTAATAAACCCTAGAACCATGCTTCTAATGAATCGTAGAAACGTTAGAATGCTTACCTCAATCGATCCAGGGCCTGTATCAATCGAAGAACACGTTTGATCACGAAAGGCACGAAGAATACCTCGCCCTCTACACGTATCCACACAAGGGATGGATTCCAACGGTTGGAACTTGTCTGCTAGGACTCGAATCTCTATTCGATTTTGTGCTTCGAGAAAACGAGACTTTGATCACACTCTCAACCTTTTGGATCTCACCAAAAACTGCTAAAAGTGTTCTGAAGTCGGCTCACCTTATTAGGGTTTTTTAATCTCCCTTTTATAAAGTGATTTAACCCTAATCCGGTTTAATTTCGGAAAAACTGAAGCCCGAAATGGACGGTCCAGAAATGCACGTGGACCGTCCGTTCCAGCACGTAGAACGGACGGTCTGCTCACGTGGACCGTCCGTTCCAGACTTTCTAGAATGGACAGTCCGTTCTGGACCGTCGAGTCTGGCACGACGGACCGTCCGTTCTGGACTTCTGGTCCGTCCGTTCCAGACTCTTCCGTCTTGGTTTTTCCGTCGTTTTCTCGTGCGTTTTGTCCTTCCCTGCGTGTGTGACCCTATAGGCTCATTCGATATAGCAGTATAACCCGAAATCTCTATTTCGGATATACAAGTCATAGGCGGTCTCTAGCAAGACACTATGACTACCTATCTCGAATAGAGTTTGTTCGTGATCTTACGAACGCCATAGATGATTCCGGTTGATGATCCTCTTGTATCACGATATCATATGTCGAACATAAGGCATGGACAAGCCACCTTATCTGATTCGACTGCTTTCTCGTTCACTGAGTTCGACTGTCTGAAATAGACGACGTTCGTCTATAGTGCGGCCACACATTTCTACAGTCTCGCTCACACGAGGGGCCCAGCGATATCTCTCTCTTTTACGAGAGGTACAAATCCCGTCTTGACTATCTACAATCCAGCACATGATTCGTTTCGTACCTGATACACGCCTTTATAGTCCTCCTGTTACGCAGGACGTTTGACGTAGTCAAACCACGCAACTCCTCATGTTGGATTCCGTAAATATCTCAGGTCTTAGGATCCAATCATGGAACCACCATATGAGATTCAAGTCATGACGCTAGTCCATGTGACAATCTCATGCGGGTCAGTCCAGTATTCCGTTCTGCAACGAATACCTATGATTGTGATCGTATCCAATACCTATGATCATCGCTATGATCATCAATCACACATCATACCAGTCTTGTTATATCATTATTCTCACAATGATACATGACTAGGGAGGTTAGTATTGTTCATAACAATACATGGATTTCACAACATATCAAGTATGCACAATACGTAATGAATCAAACACTCATCCATAAATCATAGAAAGTGTCAATACATCAAATGTATCCAAGTAAAGCTCGTAAACAGTACATCATAGAGCACTAAACCAACAAAAT
>NW_010967294.1:13869-15863 GCF_000463585.1 Tarenaya hassleriana
CCAACAAACTTTCTGATCCAAACGGCTTCCTTTGCTGCGTCCGACGCTGCAATGTCCTCAGCTTCTGTAGTAGAATCTGCAACGGTCGCTTGCTTGGAACTCTTCCAGCTAACAGCGCCACCGTTTAAGCAGAAAACATAGCCAGACTGCGATCTGTAGTCATCGGGGTCTGACTGAAAACTAGCATCGGTGTAACCTCTTACAGCGAGCTCGTCTTCCGACCCACCGTATACCAAGAACACATCCTTAGTCCTTCTCAAGTACTTCAGGATGTTCTTGACGGCGATCCAGTGCGACTCACCTGGATCTGACTGGTATCTACTCGTAATGCTCAATGCGTAGGATACATCTGGTCGAGTACAAAGCATGACATACATGATGGATCCAATTGCCGAAGTATATGGAATCCGGTCCATGCGTTCTCGGTCATCAGGTGTCGTAGGACACTGACTTTTGCAGAGAACTGTGCCACTGCTCATCTGTAAGGTTCTTTTCTTGGAATCTTGCATCTTGAACCGTTTCAAGACCTTATCGATGTAAGTACTTTGACACAATCCTAGAAGACGCCTCGATCTATCTCTATAGATCTTTATGCCTAGAATATATGCCGCTTCTCCTAGGTCCTTCATAGAGAACTGCGTTCCTAGCCAAGACTTAAAGTCTTGCAAGGTAGGAACGTCCTTCCCTATAAGGAGAATGTCATCCACGTACAGCACCAGAAAAACTACTGTGCTCCCACTATCCTTCTTGTAAACACATCTGTGAGAAACCAAAATTTTTGATTGTCTCATCAAATCGAAGGTTCCAGCTCTTCGAAGCCTACTTCAGTCCATAAATGGACCTCTGAAGCTTGCACACCATCCTCGGGTTCCTTGGATCGAAAAAACCTACGGGTTGTGTCATGTACACATCCTCGGTCAAGTTCCCGTTAAGGAACGCGGTCTTGACATCCATTTGCCATATCTCATAGTCATAATATGCGGCTATGGCAAGTAGGATCCTGATGGACTTCAGCATAACTACGGGCGAAAAGGTCTCATCATAGTCAATACCATGAATTTGACGGAATCCTTTCGCCACAAGTCGTGCCTTATACGTGTGCACGTTGCCATCCATGTCGGTCTTCTTCTTGAAGATCCACTTGCATCCGATGGGTTTTATCCCTTCAGATGCATCAACCAGAGTCCATACTTGGTTGTCTGACATGGATTGCATCTCAAACTTCATAGCCTCGCGCCATTTCTCGGAATCCGGACTCGCCATAGCCTCTGGGTATGTGGTAGGCTCGTCATGTTCTAATAACATGAGTTCCTCATTCCCAGTCACAAGAAATCCATATCTCGCTGGCTCTTGGCGAATCCTGCCTGATCTCCGAGGTTCACTCGTCAAAGGTTGAGTCACAACAGGCAGTGAAACAGGTTGAACTTCTTCAACTTGCTCACTCGGCTCAGCGTCTACTTGCTGCTCTCGAACTTCCTCAAGTTCGACCCTACTCCCACTGACTCTTTTGGAGACGAACTCTCGCTCCATAAAAGTCGCATTCCTGGCAATGAACACCTTGTTCTCTGCCGGAATGTAGAAGTAGTAACCCTTAGTTTCCTTAGGGTAGCCTACAAATAAACACTTATCAGATTTGGAGGATAACTTATCAGTCATCTGACGCTTCACATAAGCGTCGCAACCCTTAGATCGTTGATGGGATATGGGTTCTTTCGCTTGTGCGATCGCTCCATTGTTGTCACAATAAAGAGCAATGGGGCTATCAGCACTAGGAATGACACCCAAGTCGCCAACAAATTTCCTGATCCAAACAGCTTCCTTTGCTGCGTCCGACGCTACAATATACTCAGCTTCTGTAGTAGAATCTGCAACGGTCGTTTGCTTGGAACTCTTCCAGCTAACCGCCCTCCGTTCAAGCAGAAAACATAGCCAGACTGTGATCTGTAGTCATCCGGGTCTGACTGGAAACTAGCATCGGTGTAACCCTTTACAGC
>NW_010967294.1:17392-17601 GCF_000463585.1 Tarenaya hassleriana
TGGCCACGCTATAGATGAAGTTGCATCTATTTTATTAGTCGATTTGCCAAGACGAGAAAGCACTTGAACTTGAAGGGTGGCTCAAACCATGCCCTTGTTCAACATATGATATCGTGAGACAAAGGATCAGAACTCGAGCTGTTACTGCCTTGGTTAGATCACCTCTAACTCAATTCAATGTGGGTAGTCATGGCGTCTTGCTAGAGGCT
>NW_010967294.1:17777-18128 GCF_000463585.1 Tarenaya hassleriana
TTTTTTCTACTTAGGACGGCGTCCAACACCTCCTTATAAGTTAGAAACCCTAATCCTTGTGAAAAGAGACTTTTTCCGAGTATTGACTCGGTCCGAGTCAGAACTCTGACTCGGTCGAGTCAGAACGAATCAGCCCAAGCCCATTGTCAACTCTTGACTCGACCCATTGAGTATTGACTCTGTCGGATCGAATCCCGGAAACTAGAACCTCAAAAGAAACGATTTTCTTGTGTTCTAGATCTGTCTTAGGGTTCTGTAAGTTTTTTTTTCTACTTAGGACGGCGTCCAACACCTCCTTATAAGTTAGAAACCCTAATCCTTGTGAAAAGAGACTTTTTCCGAGTATTGACT
>NW_010967294.1:18352-21053 GCF_000463585.1 Tarenaya hassleriana
CTTCCGCTGCATGAAACCTAGTAAACCAAACCCTAGATCGATATGATCGCATGCTAGAAATCCGTAGCGAAACCCAACAGTGGTATCAGAGCCTGGTTCTCTGTATATCGTCGTGCTTGTCGCATGCCTATATGAATTTTAATGGTTAATGGTAAGTGTTGACTCGACCGAGTCAGAACTAGAGATCTCCCAGAGTTTTGACCTGGACAGAGTCAAAGTTTTGACTCGACAGAGTCAGAGTTTTGACTCGACAAAGTCAGAACGACAGATCAGAGTTTTGACTCGAACAGAGTCAAGTGTTGACTCGACCGAGTCAGAACGAACCAAAATGAACAGACTTGGCCTTACAGACTTCTGACTCGGACCGAGCCAGTTTTGACTCGGACATAGTCAGTACAGAAAGTTGTCCGGTTGTCAAGTTTTTGTTCAGATTGATCTGTAGATGATTTCAGCTTCTGACTCGGACCGAGTCAAGTGTTGACTCGGACAGAGTCAGTTGATCAGACTTTGTTAGATGCAATTGCTGCATCGTTTCAAGTGTTTGAGCCGAGATTTTGATGCACATTGGATGAACATTATGATTGTTTAACCAATAGTTTTTCGGTACATAATTTAAAGCAAGCAAGTGTTGTTTGGAAAAAAGGATTATATACACAGACGATTCAATTGAACTAAGAGTAGTTCAACCGAGTTGATCGGAACAGCTTGACTGAACTGACTTGAATTCAGTTAAGGTATCCTGGTGTTCAAGTCACCTATGCCTCATGTAATCTCAAGCTATTAGCGCCCATTAGTAGAGCAACTGTCAAGGCCTCGATCGTCATGGTTACGGGTCATGCCCTAGTTGAGCGTGCCTGATTATCTTGGTGAGGCAGTATGGAGAAATCGTGATTCTCATAGCTCAAATATGGTTGAGCTTGAATTGGGTTATCAAGTCGGACTTGGACCTAATGGTAAGGATGGGATGAGAAACATGCAGTGGTAGTGTGTTGTCTACCTAAATAGTATGTTTTTTGAGCGTCATGCCCTAGCTGACTCAAAAGCATATGAAATATGGATCCTAGCTCACTTAGAAACTTATTGAGGGTGTTTTTCTTAGTGGGAGCCTGTCATATTGCATCTATTATCTGTGTTAGTATGTGTACTAAGCGGCTTGCATATTTTATGTCTGTTTGTCTGTCTTTTTCTGTAGAACATATCTGTTGCAGGAATCTGTTTTTATCTCACCAAGCGATCTATCCTTATGAAGGATAAGTCTCTGACCACGGCTTCTAGATCGATCATTGATGCTTATTGGAAGCATGAGGATGATGATCTGGACGTGTCCAGCTTGATGCTTGGAAAGATGCCTTCGGAATTGCGTAAGCAATTAGAGGACATGGACAATTCTTTGATAGTTGATCAGTTGAATGTGTCATTCCAAGAGAAAGCTGGGAGTCGAGGGAAGAATGATTTAGTAGTTGTTGGAAAGAGTTCCACCAAAAGGAAACGTTCCAAGGGCAAGGGCAAGAGGAAAGTGGCAAGCGTTGTCATTGAACCTAAGCCTGAGTCCAAGAAGGAAGAGTGTTATTTCTGTCATGCCATCGGGCATTGGTATAGAAATTGCAGACTCTACCTGGAAGATCAGAGGAAGAAGAAGCTTACAGAAGCTTCGACTTCTGGTATCTTCGTTACAGAGGCGAACTTGTTTACTTCTACATCATGGGTATTAGATACCGGATGTGTCTCACACATTTGTAGAAATGTGCAAGGACTTCAAGGAAGTAGACAATTGGCGAAGGGGGAAGTAGATCTCCGCGTCAGGAATGGAGCAAGAGTTGCTGCATTAACCGTCGGGACTTACGATCTCACTTTACCTTCTGGCCTTGTATTGGAGTTGCATGATTGTTATTTTGTCCCTGCCATAGCAGGAACATTATATTGATTTCATGTTTAGACTCGGATGGTTTCACATTTGTTATTGAGAACAAATGTCTGTCCATTTATAGAGGCGACTTATTCTATGGTAAGGGTTACCAATTTAATGGCCTTTATGTTTTGGAAGATGAACCACCTAGATACAGGTCGATCTATAACGTAAGTACCAAGCGGTTTAAGCCGAACGACTTAAATCCGACCTATCTCTGGCATTGTCGACTTGGCCACATCAACGAGAAACACATAGCGAAGCTTCATTCTGATGGACTTCATGATTCTTTTGATTATGAATCAATCGAATCATGCAATTCATGTTTGATGGGCAAGATGACAAAATCTCCAAAAGGAGAACGGGCTACGGAGTTGCGAGAACTCATACATAGTGATGTGTGCGGTCCTATGAGCTCGCCCGCTAGAGGAGGTTATCTGTATTTCGTGAGGGGGTTATCTCTATTTCGTTACATTTACTGATGATTTCAGTAGGTACGGTTATGTCTACTTGATGAGACATAAGTCTGAAACGCTTGAATTGTTCAAGAATTTCAGAAACGAGGTACAAAACCAACTTGGCAAGACGATCAAGTTGCTTCGATCTGATCGAGGTGACGAGTATATGAGCCAAGAGTTCACTGACTATCTGGCAGATTGTGGGATTGTCTCACAGTTGACTCCACCTGGAACGCCACAATGGAATGGCGTTTCCGAGAGAAGGAACCGAACCTTATTGGATATGGTACGGTCTATGATGAGTCAGGTCGATCTTCCTAAATCCTTCTGAGGATAT
>NW_010967294.1:26630-27509 GCF_000463585.1 Tarenaya hassleriana
TCCTCCGGACTGCGTGATCTGACCAGACTTGGTCCGGGGCTGACCAAACTTGGTCAGCTCCGGACCAACGCACTGAAAACTGCTTTTCATGCTCGTTTCGGTCAAATCTCGTTTCCATTCTTCGTATTCTTCACGTATAAGTCCATCCCTATTGGTGTGTGACCCTGTAGGCCTATTCTAAGTGGTAGTGACTTTAGGAACCTTTTCCGAACCACAAGTCATGGTTAGCCTCTAGCAAGACGCCATGACCACCCATTTAGAATTGAGTTAGAGGTGATCTAACCAAGGCATTAACAGCTCGAATTCTGATCCTTTGTCTCACGATATCATAAGTTGAACAAGGGCATGATTTGAGCCACCCTTCAAGTTCAACTGCTTTCTCGTCTTGGCAAATCGACTAGTAAAATAGATGCAACTTCATCTATAGCATGGCCACGCGTTTTCATAGTCCGACTTCCACGAGAGGACTTAATTAAGACCGACCTAAAACTCAGAGAAACATCCTAGAGAAGCTGTTCTCTTCGATTTCTATTGTCCCGGGATTGGATCTCGTCTCTTGAGTTACCCTTTTCTTCACTAATCCTAGCAGATTCGTTCCAAATCGTTTGGAATCCTTCCCGTCGGTGTGGATACGTGTAGAGGAGCTGTACTTTCAGCTCTTGGTGATTTAGAACAGGCCCCGGATCGAAATAAACTTCAAGTCTCATCGAGAACGAGGTAAGTAACGATTCCCTCGGTGATATACACGATCTTACAGGTTTTGCGAGTTTGGTTGCGTGTGACGTTTGACTAGGTTTAGATCTTTCTTCCGCTGCATGAAACCTAGTAAACCAAACCCTAGATCGATATGATCGCATGCTAGAAACCCGTAGATAACCC
>NW_010967294.1:28509-34921 GCF_000463585.1 Tarenaya hassleriana
CGTCTTCTAGGATTGTGTCAGAGTACTTACATCGATAAGGTCTTGAAACGGTTCCAGATGCAAGATTCCAAGAAAGGAGCCTTACCGATGAGCAGTGGCACAGTTCTCTGCAGGAGTCAGTGTCCTACGACACCTGATGAGCGAGAACGCATGGATCGGATTCCATATGCTTCGGCAATTGGATCCATCGTGTATGCCATGCTTTGTACTCGACCGGATGTATCCTATGCGTTGAGCATTATGAGTAGATATCAGTCAGATCCAGGTGAGTCACACTGGATCGCCGTCAAGAACATCCTGAAGTACTTGAGAAGGACTAAGGATGTGTTCTTGGTATACGGTGGGTCGGAAGACGAGCTCGTTGTAAGAGGTTACACCGATGCTAGTTTCCAGTCAGACCCGGATGACTACAGATCGCAGTTTGGCTATTTTTTCTGCTTGAACGGAGGCGCTGTTAGCTGGAAGAGTTCCACGCAGGCGACCGTTGCAGATTCTACTACAGAAGCTGAGTATATTGCAGCGTCGGACGCAACAAAGGAAGCTGTTTGGATCAGGAAGTTTGTTGGAGACTTGGGTGTCATTCCTAGTGTTGATAGCCCCATTGCTCTATATTGTGACAACAATGGAGCGATCGCACAAGCGAAAGAACCCAGATCCCGTCAACGATCCAAACACATACTCAGACGGTTTCACCTTATAAGGGAGATCATAGATAGAAGAGACGTGCACATTTGCAGGGTGTCGACAGATGACAACATTGTCGATCCGTTGACGAAGTCTCTCCCTTCGTCGAAGCGTGAGGGTCATGTTAGGGATATGGGCATTAGATGTTTAACAGTTCATGATTAGAGCAAGTGGGAGATTGTTGGTTTAGTGCTCTATGATGTACTGTTTATGAGCTTTATTTAGATACATTTGATGTATTGATACTTTCTATGGTTTATGAGAGTATTTGATTCATTACAGGTACTTGCATACTAGATGTGTTATGAAATCCATGTATCATTATGAATGATACTTAACTCCCTAGTCTTGTGTCATTATGGGAATGATGACATAATAAGACTAGTATGATGTGTGATTGATGATCATATAGATGATCATAGGTATTTGGATACGATCACAATCATAGGTATTCGTTGGAGAACGGAATACTGGATTGACCCGCATGAGATTGTCACATGGACTAGCGTCATGACTTGAATCTCATATGACGGTTCCATGATTGGATCCTAAGACCTGAGATATCTACGAAATCCAACATGAGGAGTTGCGTACTTTGATTACGTCAAACATCCTGCGTAACAAGAGGACTATAAAGGCGTGTATCAGATACGAAACGAATCATGTGCTGGATTGTAGATAGTCAAGACGAGATTTGTACCTCTCGTAAAAGAGAGAGATATCGATGGGCCCCTCGTGTGAGCGAGTCTGTAGAAATGTATGGCCGCACTATAGATGAACGTCATCTATTTCAGACAGTCGAACTCAGTGAACGAGAAAGCAGTCGAATCAGATAAGGTGGCTTGTCCATGCCTTATATTCGACATATGATATCGTGATACAAAAGAATCATCAAACGGAATCATCGTTGGCGTTCGTAGGATCACGAACAAACTCTATTCGAGATAGGTAGTCATAGTGTCTTGCTAGAGACCGCCTATGACTTGTGTAACCGAAATAAGAGATTTCGTGTGATACTACTATATCGGATGAGCCTACAGGGTCACACACACAGGAAAGGACGAATGCGCGAAAAGAGACGAGAAATTCCCGGTGGAGCGGAGGCCAGACCGACCGGTCCAGAAGGTCTGGACCGATCGGTCCAGCTAACCCAGACCGATCGGTCTAGACGTAGACCGGTCGGTCCAGAGGTAACGTGTGAGGTCCAGAAATTGTTCCAGACCGATCGGTCCAGACGTCGGGATTTACTAAACTCGCTCTAATTAGGGTTTTAATGTGAGGAAACTTAGGGGAACGCCACCCAACTCTTTTGGCACGATTTTCAGACCCTAGGGAGAGGTTTGGAGAGTGAAAAAGCTAAGAGAAAGATCCCTGAAACCCTTGCGCAAAGAAGAAAGCGTTCTTTATTCCTAGCAGACAAGTTCCAAACGTTGGAATCCTTTCCGCCGTGTGGATACGTGTAGAGGGCAAGGTATTCTTCCTGCCTACAGTGATCAGACGCGTTCTTCGATTGATACAGGCCCCAGATTGATTGAGGTAAGCGTTCTAACGTTTCTACAAGATCATGCATGATAGGTTTTAGGGTTTCATCAAATTTTTTATTTTTCATCCGCTGCGCAAACCCTAGAAGTGATCTCTTAGGAATTAGATTCGCTCTTGAGATCCCAGGAAAACCCAACATGAAGAACACGTTCTTCTTTGCGCAAGGATTTCAGGGATCTAACTCTTAGGTTTTCAACTCTCAAAACCTGTCAATAAGGTCTGAAAATCGTGCCAAGAGCATTAGGAGGCGTTCCTTAAAGTTAATCCCACTTAAAACCCTAATCAGAGCGAGTTTAGGAAATCCCGACGTCTGGACCGGTCGGTCTGGAACTTATTTTACGTCTGGACCGATCAGTCTGGAACAATTTCCGGACCGAGTGACTTTCACACGTTACCTCCGGACCGACCGGTCCATGTGTCTGGACCGATCGGTCTGGGTTAGCTGGACCGATCGGTCTAAACCTTCTAGACCGGTCGGTCTGGCCTCCGCTCCACCGGAATTTTCTCGTCTCTTCTCGCGCATTCGTCTTTTCCACTATGTGTGACCCTATAGGCTCATCCGATATAGCAGTATAATCCGAAATCTTTTATTTCGGTTACACAAGTCATAGGCGGTCTCTAGCAAGACACTATGACTACCTATCTCGAATAGAGTTTGTTCGTGATCCTACGAACACTGGTGATGATTCCGTTTGATGATCCTTTTGTATCACGATATCATATGTCGAATATAAGGCATGGACAAGCCACCTTATGTGATTCGACTGCTTTCTCGTTCACTGAGTTCGATTGTCTGAAATAGACGACGTTCGGCTATAGTGCGGCCACACATTTCTACAGTCTCGCTCACACGAGGGGCCCAGCGATATCTCTCTCTTTTACGAGAGGTACAAATCCCGTCTTGACTATCTACAATCCAGCACATGATTCATTTCGTACCTAATACACGCCTTTATAGTCCTCCTGTTACGCAGGACGTTTGACGTATTCAAAGCACGCAACTCCTCATGTTGGATTCTGTAGATATCTCAGGTCTTAGGATCCAATCATGGAACCGCCATATGAGATTCAAGTCATGACGCTAGTCCATGTGACAATCTCATGCGGGTCATTCCAGTATTCTGTTCTCTAACGAATACCTATGACTGTGATCGTATCCAATACCTATGATCATCTATATGATCATCAATCACACATCATACTAGTCTTGTTATATCATTATTCCCACAATGATACATGACTAGGGAGTTTAGTATTGTTCATAACAATACATTGATTTCATAACATATCAAGCATGCACAATACGTAATGAATCAAACACTCATCTATAAATCATAGACTGCTAAACATCTAATGCCCATATCCCTAACATGACCCTCATGTTTTGACGAAGGGAGAGACTTCGTCAACGGATCGGCAATGTTGTCATCTGTTGACACTCTGCAGAAAACATAGCCAGACTGCGATCTATAGTCATCCGGGTCTGACTGGAAACTAGCATCGGTGTAACCCTTTACAGTGAGCTCGTCTTTCGACCCATCGTATACCAAGAATACATCCTTACTCCTTCTCAAGTACTTAAGGATGTTCTTGACGGCGATCCAGTGCGATTCACCTGGATCTGACTGGTATCTACTCGTAATGCTCAACGCATAGGATACATCCGGTCGAGTACAAAGCATGACATACATGATGGATCCAATTGCCGAAGCATATGGAATCTGATCCATGCATTCTCGCTCATCAGGTGTCGTAGGACACTGACTTTTGCAGAGAACTGTGCCACTGCTTATCGGTAAGGTTCCTTTCTTGGAATCTTGCATCTTGAACCGTTTCAAGGCCTTATCGATGTAAGTACTCTGACACAATCCTAGAAACCGCCTCGATCTATCTCTATAGATCTTTATGCCTAGAATATAGGCTGCTTCTCCTAGGTCCTTTATAGAAAACTGTGTTCCTAGCCAAGACTTAACGTCTTCCAAGGTAGGAACGTCATTCCCTATAAGGAGAATGTCATCCACGTACAGCACTAGAAATACAACTGTGCTCCCACTAGCCTTCTTGTAAACACACGGCTCGTCTTCGTTCTATGAGAAACCAAACCTTTTGATTGTCTGACATCCATGTCGGTCTTCTTCTTGAAGATCCACTTGCATCCGATGGGTTTTATCCCTTCAGATGCATCAACCAGAGTCCATACTTGGTTGTCTGACATGGATTGCATCTCGGACTTCATAGCCTCGTGCCATTTCTCGGAATCCGGACTCGCCATAGCCTCTGGGTATGTGGTAGGCTCATCATGTTCTAATAAAATGAGCTCCTCATTCCCAGTTACGAGAAATCCGTATCTCACAGGCTCTTGGCGAATCCTACCTGATCTTGGAGACGAACTCTCGCTCCATAAAAGTCGCATTCCTGGCAATGAACACCTTGTTTTCTGCCGGAATGTAGAAGTAGTAACCCTTAGTTTCCTTAGGAAATAAACACTTATGAGATTTGGAGGATAACTTATCAGTCATCTGACGCTTCACGTAAGCGTCACAACCCCAAATTCTGACAAACCACAATGTGAGACGCTTCCCCATCCATATCTCATATGGAGTCGTTTCAGCCATCTTCGTTGGACTCCTGTTCAGCAGATACGCAACGGTCTCTAAAGCATAGCCCCAAAAGGACTTCGGAAGATCTGTCTGACTCATCATCGACCGAACCATGTCTAACAATGTTCGGTTCCTTCGTTCAGACACACCATTCCATTGTGGCGTTCCAGGAGGAGTTAATTGTGATACAATACCACAATCAACCAGATTGTCAGTGAACTCTTACCTCATGTACTCGCCACCACGATCTGATCGTTGATCGTCTTGCCAAGCTAGTTCTGTACTTCGTTTCTGAAAGCCTTGAACATTTCAAGTGTTTCAGACTTATGTCTCATCAAATAGACATAACCGTATCGACTGAAATTATCAGTGAACGTAAGAAATACAGATAACCTCCTCTAGCTGAACAACTCATTGGTCCGCACACATCACTATGTATCAGATCCAATAACTCGGTCGCTCTCTGTCATTTCCCCTTGAAAGGATGCTTTGTCATCTTGCCCATCAAACAAGACTCGCAAGATTCAAGAGACTCAAAGTCAAAAGAATCCAGAAGACCTTCAGAATGAAGCTTCTGAATGCGCTTCTCGTTTATATGGCCTAGACGACAATGCCAGAGGAAGGTCGGATTTAAGTCGTTCGGCTTAAACCGTTTAGTACTCACGTTATAGATGGATGACGTTGAGTTCGATGGCTGATCATTCAAGACATATAAACCATTCACTAAATAACCATTACCATAGTAAATATCGTCTCGATAAATCATCAAACTCGAGTTCTCAATAACGAATCGAAAACCATCCAAATCCAGACATGAAATATAAATATTGTTTCTGCTAATCGCAGGTACATAGTAACAATTACTTAATTCTAAAACAAGTCCAGAAGGCATATGCAAATCATAAACGCCAACACACAATGCAGTAACTCTTGCTCCATTTCCGACGCGTAGATCCGCTTCTCCCTTAGCTAACATCCTACTTCTTCTTAGTCCCTGCACATTTCCACAAATGTGTGAGGCACTTCCGTTATCCAATACCCACGAAGATGTAGTACAGATGTTAGCTTTTATAACATGAATACCTGAGGCAGAAGCTTCACCAAACTTCTTGTCCTTCAGATCCTCCAAGTAAAGGTGACAATTACGCTTCCAGTGTCCAGACACTCCACAGAAATGACAGTCACCCTTATCGGGCTTAGGCTTAGACGTAGAGGCAACTTTTGCCTTCTTCGCCGCCTCTTTCTTGGCTTTACGCCGCCGCTTCTTGCTGGAGTTTTTCTCAACAACAAGCACGGTCTTGGGCACCACAATATCCTGCTCGGCCGATTTCAGCATCCCATGCAGTTCGGCTAAGCTCTTAGTCATCCCGTGCATATGGTACTGCATAACGAACTGGTTATAGTCCTCGGGCAATGACATCAGGATCAAGTCTGCAACCAAGTCACCATCGAGCTGCACTCCCATACGCTCAAGTTCTTCAACATGAGCTCTCATGTTGAGGACGTGGGTGTTGACAGAGCTACCTCTCGGCATCTCCGTCTTCACCAGAGCTTTCAGCGTCTTGTACTTTTCAGTACGCGCTAGC
>NW_010967294.1:35308-38723 GCF_000463585.1 Tarenaya hassleriana
AGGATAGATCGCATCGTCAAACTCGGTACGCTACCGGTAATGCCATGTCCTACAAAAGGAGACAAAACAGAACGAACAAAACAAAATTGCAGATTCTATCATTGATCTACTACCAGCTAGTCCATCATCAATCAACGACAACACATTAATGATCTACTACCAGCTAGTCCATCACCAATCAATGACAACATGATGCATATACAAGCTATATTCTCATAAAGAAAAATAACCCTACAATAATTTTCTATATGGGACTAAGATCCGTATTTCACATAAGAATGAGTTGTTACACTCAACCTTACGCTATTTAGGTAGACATCTAATGTCAATCACATCCAATGTGACTCTTAGATCTTTATGAGACTATGATATCGAATATCATTGCATACTCGTCTCATCTGTACCATTAAATGTCAAGTCAAACTTGACAACTTAACCTAAGATAAACCATATTCAAGCTGTGAGAACTACGATTTCCCACCCTGCCTCACAAAGATAATCCGGCACGCTCAGCTTTGGCATGACCCGTGTTGCGGACGATCGATGCCTTGACAGGCGCTCTTGTAATGGGAGGTACACGCTTAGCATTATATAAATAAGGGATTTTCGAAACCACATTTAAATAAAGTATCTACTTTCAAGCGATGAGAACTACAATTTCTCCATCTTGCCTCACCAAGATAATACGGCACACCCAGCTTTGGCATGGCCCATGACACGTACGATCGAGGCCTTGAAAAGTGCTTTACTCGTAGAGCTTCTAGATCTAACCGGTTTCTATGCAACGATTGTACATATCAAGGATCAACAATTGTTCCTTGATCAGATGTATTACATAATCCGAATAGACCATCCATTCGATTATGTAATCCCAATCCCGAAGCTCCCACTCAATCAAGCATATCTAATATCTTGATTAAGTTACATGCATTCATTCACTATGGATCATCCAAACGAACGAATCATGCAATTCTGAATCACAGTTGACCGGTTTAAGCAACGATTGCTCAAATCAGATCCCGAAACGAAAAACCAAATTTTGGTGAAGCCTCGGGACCCAGACCGATCGGTCTAGGCCTAGACCATTCAGTCTGGACCTGTCGGTCCAACCGACTTGCGAAACCCTACACCGATCGGTCCAGAGGACCAGACCGATCGGTCTAGGCAAAAACGTGATCAGATCTCGTTTTCGTCGTTTCTGCCCTGTTTCAGACTTGAATTCGACTCCGTTTTCGCCTGCGAACTCAGAATTCGAAGCTCTTGCACACTTGCAATGAACAGAAAATCTACAATAGATCCACAATCAAATCATGCATAGAATCAAAGCAAACACGGATTCAAACAATTCAAATCCTATAACGTGCGTGATCGGGTTCTAACAAAATCATGCAGAGCAACCAGGCTCTGATACCACTGTTGGGTTTCCTGGGATCTCAAGAGCGAATCTAATTCCTAAGAGATCAGTTCTAGGGTTTGCGCAGCGGATGTAAAACAAAAATTTTGATGAAACCCTAAAACCTATCATGCATGATCTTATAGAAACGTTAGAACGCTTACCTCAATAGATTCGGGGTCTGTATCAAATGATGTGTTCGTCCGATCACTGTAGGTAGGAAGAATACATTGCCCTCAACACGTATCCACACGGCAGAAAGGATTCCCACAATTTGAACTCGTCTGCTAGGGCTGAAGAACACGTTCTTCTTTGCGCAAGGATTTCAGGGATCTAACTCTTAGATTTTCAACTCTAAAAACCTGTCAATAGGGTCTGAAAATCGTGCCAAGAACATTAGGAGGCGTTCCTTAAAGTTAATCCCACTTAAAACCCTAATTAGAGCGAGTTTAGGAAATCCCGACGTTTGGACCGGTCGGTCTGGAGCTTATTTTACGTCTGGACCGATCGGTCTGGAATAATTTTCGGACCGAGTGACTTTCACGCATTACCTCTGGACCGACCAGTCCACGTGTCTGGACCGATCGGTCTGGGTTAGCTGGATCGATCGGTCTAGACCTTCTAGACCGGTCGGTCTGGCCTTTGCTCCACCGGGATTTTCTCATCTCTTCTCGCGCATTCGTCCTTTCCTGTGTGTGTGACCCTATAGGCTCATCCGAAATAGCAGTATAACCCGAAATCTTTTATTTCGGTTACACAAGTCATAGGCGGTCTCTAGCAAGACACTATGACTACCTATCTTGAATAGAGTTTGTTCGTGATCCTACGAACGCCGGTGATGATTCCGTTTGATGATCCTTTTGTATCACGATATCATATGTAGAATATAAGGCATGGAAAAGCCACCTTATCTGATTCGACTGCTTTCTCGTTCACTGAGTTCGACTGTCTAAAATAGACGACGTTCATCTATAGTGCGGCGACACATTTCTACAGTCTCGCTCACACGAGGGGCCCAGCGATATCTCTCTTTTACGAGAGGTACAAATCTCGTCTTGACTATCTACAATCCAACACATGATTCGTTTCGTACCTGATACATGCCTTTATAGTCCTGCTGTTACGCAGGACATTTGACGTATTTGTTGGTTTAGTGCTCTATGATGTACTGTTTATGAGCTTTATTTAGATACATTTGATGTATTGATACTTTCTATGGGTTTTATGAGAGTATTTGATTCATTACATGTTCTTGCATACTAGATCTGTTATGAAATCCGTGTATCATTAGGAATGATACTAAACTCCCTAGTCTTGTGTCGTTATGGGAATAACGACATAATAAGACTAGTATGATGTGTGATTGATGATCATAGAGTTGATCATAGGTATTGGATACAATCACAGTCATAGGTATTCGTTGGAGAACGAAATACTGGATTGACCCGCATGAGATTGTCACATGGACTAGCGTCATGACTTGAATCTCATATGGCGGTTCCATGATTGGATCCTAAGACCTGAGATATCTACGGAATCCAACATAAGGAGTTGCGTGCTTTGAATACGTCAAACGTTCTGCGTAACAGGAGAACTATAAAGGCGTGTATCAGGTACGAAACGAATCATGTGCTGGATTGTAGATAGTCAAGACGATATTTGTACCTCTCGTAAAAGAGAGAGATATCGATGGGCCCCTCGTGTGAGCGAGACTGTAGAAATGTGTGGCCGCACTATAGACGAACATCACCTATTTCAGACAGTCGAATTCAGTGAACGAGAAAGCAGTCGAATCAAATAAGGTGGCTTGTCCATGCCTTATGTTCGACATATGATATCGCGATACAAAAAGATCATCAACAGGAATCATCACTGGCGTTCGTATGATCACGAACAAACTCTATTCGAGATAGGTAGTCATAGTGTCTTGCTAGAGACCGCCTATGACTTGTATATCCGAAATAGAGATTTCGGATTATACTGCTATATCGAATGAGCCTACAAGGTCACACACGCAGGGAA
>NW_010967294.1:38735-50611 GCF_000463585.1 Tarenaya hassleriana
CGATAAGGTTTTGAAACGGTTCAAGATGCAAGATTCCAAGAAAGGAACCTTACCGATGAGCAGTGGCACAGTTCTCTGCAAGAGTCAGTGTCCTGTGCGTTCCAGAAAGTCTGGAACGGACGGTCCACGTGAGCAGACCGTCCGTTCTATGTGCTGGAACGGACGGTCCACGTGCATTTCTGGACCGTCCGTTCCGGGCTTCAGTTTTTCCGAAATTAAACCGGTTTAGGGTTAAATCACTTTAGAAAAGGGAGATTAAAAAAACCCTAATAAGGTGAGCCGACTTTAGAACACTTTGAGCAGTTTTTGGTGAGATCCAAAAAGGTTGAGAGTGTGATCAAAGTCCGTTCTTCTCGAAGCACAAATCGAATAGCGGATTCGAGTCCTAGCAGACAAGTTCCAAGCGTTGGAATCCATCTCGAAGTGTGGATACGTGTAGAGGGCGAGGTATTCTTCCTGCCTTTCGTGATCAGATGTGTTCTTCGATTGATACAGGCCCCGGATCGATTGAGGTAAGCGTTCTAACGTTTCTACGATTCATTAGAAGCATGGTTCTAGGGTTTATTAAATTTTTGTTTTATATCCGCTGCGCAAACCCTAGAATCGATCTCTTGGGAATAGGTTTCGCTCTAGAGATCCCAGGAAACCCAACAGTATTCAAAGCATGCAACTCCTCATGTTGGATTCCGTAGATATCTCAGGTCTTAGGATCCAATCATGGAACCGCCATATGAGATTCAAGTCATGACGCTAGTCCATATGACAATCTCATGCGGGTCATTCCAGTATTTCGTTCTCTAACGAATACCTATGACTGTGATCGTATCCAATACCTATGATCATGTATATGATCATCAATCACACATCATACTAGTCTTGTTATATCATTATTCCCACAATGATACATGACTAGGGAGTTTAGTATTGTTCATAACAATACATGGATTTCATAACATATCAAGCATGCACAATACGTAATGAATCAAACACTCATCCATAAAATCATAGAAAGCGTCAATACATCAAATGTATCCAAGTAAAGCTCGTAAACAATACATCATAGAGCACTAAACCAACACAGGCACACCGTTGATCACTTACAACGGCTTTGTAAGTGTACTTAGCATTCCATCCCTTGCAAGCGATGAAATAAGTTGCCATTGGAATGCCATTAAGGTTGATTTCAATGAGAAAGAGCTTCATGTTTATGACTGTCAGCCGAGGCTAAGGGAAAATATGGAAAAGGTAGTGCATAAGCTTAGTAAACTCATTCCCAGGGCTTGTATCCTTGCTGGGTCGGATTGTTTCGCTGAAGGCGATGTACTTGAGATTCAGTATGTGGACGGACTACCTGAGGATGCGACCGGTTGTGACTGCGGTGCTTTTGCAACCTAAGTATTGTGTTGTTATGGATTTTTTATTATGGGTTTCTGTTTATTATTTATTCCCTAAACCCAAAAAATATGGGTTAAAAAAGTTTTGAAAGTAAAAAAAATTTCATGAAAATTTTGGAGGAAATTTTTTTTGATGAAAATATTGGAGGGAATCAAATTTGCCTTATTAAAAAAAATACTACTCTCATTCGCATGGGTCCCATCAAAATCAAGGGTTGAATTGTCAACTGCAACTTTTTTGCATAGCTGGATGGCACTGGGCCCCATCCAAAAAATGCATGTCAAACCTGGGTCCCACAAATTTTCGGTCACATTGGGTCACAGTTGGTCACATTGGGTCACAAGGGTCGATTTTATGGACTCTTTCAAATGAATCATTACGAACGCTTTCACATGTTCCATATTAACCCTTTTGTACCGTATTGAAGAGAAAAAACAGAATTATTCAAATTATGGGTGCAAAAGTAGTGTTCACACATGTGTCCCATAAGTGTTCATAGTGTTTTATGAATGATTTTGACAATATTGGTGCTTTTGTATTACAAACACCTTAACATATTTTGTAAAATTTATGATAACACTATATTTGTGTTCTTTATACCTTGTTACAACACAACCAAGTTTAAAAAGCATGTTTCCACCTATATTTACTTTTCTCACTTGGTCACAGGTCACATCCGATCACAATGGTCCCATAGTACAAAATTGGACAAGGGTCACATTGGTCACATGCTGGTCACAATGGGTCACAAACATTGGTCATATGAGATAACTTATTTATTGTATTTTAATTGTGGAATGGGACCAAATTAAATGAATTAAAATCTAACAAGGAAGCAAAAGACATGGAATACAATACACAATTATTATACAAATGGTCTCTTTATTCATACATGGTGTTCTCTCACACATTGCTGATGTTGATACTTCTGTTGGGACATGCATCCTTTTTCGGGCTTCACCAGGACCCGAAAAGCAATTTTGTTTGGGTCTCCCACTTTTCCGTTTGTCTTCCAAGATAGGAGGCAAAACCACGCGGTTTGCAACATTTGGATCATCGATGCTCTATTCACAACAATCCGGGATCAGATACATAGTTGCTTCATAAGCATGACGCCATGACTCGCGCAAATAGTATGGAGAACACAGGTCTGGTATCTTATTTGCTTTCCCAACCTTATGAAGTGCTGCAATTGCGTGACTGCATGGGATCTTATCAATATCAAATAATCTGCAACTGCACGATCTATCTCCAATTTTGACTAAGTATTTTCTACCCTTTTCACCAGTCACCTCAAACTCCTCTGTAATAGAGTTCAGCACATTAACCTCGTACGTACATGCCATCTCGTAACGTTCATGTAGCACTTTGTCAACATATGGTGTCAGTTTTTGAGAATCATCGATAGATCTTGCTTCCAATCGACGCCGATCGAACCATTCCACAGTCTTTGAAAGACAAATATCAAGTACGCCTAGCACCGGAAACCTTTTTGCTTTCTTCAACACAGTGTTGATTGATTCAGCCCCATTTGTAGTCAACAAGTTGTACCTTTCACGCTTAAATTTAGTCCTCGCCCATTTCTCGGGATCAAGGTCTTCTTTCTGCATATACTCGGCAACTTTAGGATACCTACACAATAGAAAACTCATGGTCACATCGTCACATGATACCATCTAGATTAGCCGATTTGGTACACACGGGGAGAGGCCACTTTGTACCCTGTGCTATGGTCACATGGTACCATCTCAACATGGTCACATGGTACCATCTCAACATGGTCACATGGTACCATCTAAGCATGGTCACAAGGTACCATCTCAACATGGTCACATGATACCATTTCAATATGGTCTCATGGTACCCGTGCCATGATCACATGGTATGCCATGGTCACATGGTACCCTGTGTCATGGTCACATATTTCAGATTTATCGGATTGGTAATAGTGGTTAGAAAGTTCATACCTATTCTTAAGATCAGTAAACTGTTCTTCAAACTCGTGTAACGTATAAGCTTCCGCGCATTTGAAGAACCTTTCTGCGACGGTTTTCACCTCTACAACTCTTTCTTCCCATGCCTCTGTTACCCTTGACTTTAAGATTTTGCGCAATGTGTCTCACACAAAATCCATGCCAAGCTTCTTTATACACTTCTCTAACAACCTTTATTATGCTTCTATGTCGTTCAGATATCACAACGACTTCAGGTCCATCTGGGATTGCATTTATTAATCTTTCCATAAATCACTTCCGTGATGCATCTTTTTCTCTATCGATAATACCCCACGCCAATGGATATTGGTGGTAGTCACCGTCTTGTGCGGTTGCAACAACCAATGTACCCTTGTACTGGTCTGTCAGAAATGTTGCATCAATAGTAACCACTTTACACATGTAATTCCATCCTCTAACCGTTGCACCCAATGCGATGAAGAGGTATTTGAAGCTTTTACAATCCGTGTCTAATTCAAGACTTACAATTGTTCCAAGATTTCTCTTCTGCAACATGTGCAACCATCCAGGAAGCTTCCTAAAATGCTCAGCATGATCACCTCGAATCTCACTTTCAGCTTTATGCTTCCCTCGTAACGCCGTCAAATATGTTACGGTTGTGCCATACTTCGCTTTTACACGGTCTATTATTTCATGTGCAGAAGGAGTGCTATCAAGTTTACCCGGGAATTCTTCCTTCAAATAATCTCTAACAAGTTTCTTTGTACCCCTCGTACTTTCGCTTGATTCTGAAACGGGTTTGCAAATATGAATGGGATTGTGTTTTCTTACACTCCAACGTTTCGAATTAAGGATCAATGCCGTACGCAACTCACATTACAGCCGGATCCGGCAAATTTGCATCTGATTTCCCATAACTTCTTATCAGACATCAGCGTAGTATACCTAAAACGAGCCATAGTTGCACCCTTTCGAACATATTCTTGCGTTGCTTCCTTATTGTCGAATTCATGCCCAATTGTTATATTTAATCCATCACAGAAAGTGAATACAGAATCAGAAAACAAAGAGTCCTCGATAAGGTCAAGCTCCAAACCATCACCATCACCATCACCATCACCATCACCATCACCATCACCATCACCATCACCATCATCATCATCACCATCATCATAAGTATCACACTCTGTCACTATAACTTCTCTAAGTCCACTTGAATGTTCACTGTCAGAAAGATGTATAATTTCTGTCACATTATTACTCCCAACTTTAATCTTAAAATTTGGGCTCAACAATAAACAATCGTCATAATCTTCCACACCTCGTTTCCCATTTCCTCCAACAACACTACCATCAGCAGGAATTATAGCCTCTTCTTCAACGTTTTCTTCAGCATCAGTTTTCATAACGTAACTCATCTATCTCCACATAAAGCATACCTCGCATTCCATTTATTTTTATCCAACAGATAAATATGAACGTGCTTGTCATTCCATACGTAAGTCGGCTTTTTGTTTTCCTTGACATTTGGCAAATAACTCAACCTGATATCCGTTTTATTTTTCTCCACTTTCATCTCAGCACATAACTCTCGAACAAGTTCACTGTAGGTTACCTCACAGGGGGGACAAAAGAACAACAATCTTTGAGTTTCCATAAACTTTCCTTCCCATTCATATTCTCCGTTTTTATTCACTCTCCACCTACCATCATACAGAAAGTATACAATTGTCGATCTCTCATATGGCCCGTTCATCGTACCTGTAGAAAGGATAAATACAAAATGCAGATCAATTAAACTATTCTGGACTCTATGACTATGTGACCATATGAATATAATACCATGTCACCATGTGAATATAATACCATGTCACCATGTGACCATTATTACCATTTTAACTATTCTATATCATGTTACCATATGAAATTGTGACCATGTGAATTCCTCACCATGTGATCATTATTACTAATCCCACTATTATGAATCATATGACCATGTGAATATAGTACCATATGACCATGTTAATATAGTACCATGTGACCATGTTAATATAGTACCATGTGACAATATAAACATAGTACCATGTGACCATGTGAAGATAGTACCATGTCATCCTTGAATCCTATCGGAACTGTTATTCTAATCACACGGGACTAATGTAATCATGTCACTATGTGACCATGTGACCATGTGACCGTGTGGCCATGTCACAAACTCCTCTCTAATGTGATCCGGCTTTTGTGTATAGTGATATTCTAAAAACAACATCTCAAACCCAGATCCGACCCGGATCTATGACTATACTATAGTCCAAAGGATAAAAACTGCACAAACATCAGCAATTACAAGAAAAAAGGTGGAAGAAGCATTACTGTTCAGCCAAAAAATAACAACAAACATCAATGTGCATGAAAAACAATAAGGTTTTCGCAATTGCTTACCTGTCTTCAACCTCTTAGCTAATTTCACACTGATTTTGCTGGAATTTTAACGATTTTGGATTAAAAATCGCAACATTCAGAGGAGAGAGAGAGCTCATCGACGAGGGAGAGAGAAGCAGGAGAGAGAAAGCGGAATGAGAGAGGAATTAAGAGACAACTAAACCCTATTTTTTGGGGAAATTTTTTTATTCAAAAATTAAAAACAAAAGGGCATTTTGGTAATCACATATTATAAAAGGTATATTAGAAGTTGTAATGTTTTTTTTAAGGAGAGGGTATGAGAGGATGTTAATGTAGCACATTGAGGGTATAACGGAAGTTGTCCCCCTTTGGTGGTCGTCAGAAGCTCCTATTCCACACCTTCTGGCAAAATGCTGCAATCTCGCCCTAGACCTAGCGCATCTCTCCCTCCACTGCATCGCTCTTCCTCGCGATTCAGAGAGAAACATTGATGTTATAAATCTAGGTGTAGAAATATGACCAAGTAATAATATTATTCCTAAACTCAACAATTAACCGCAAATATACAGATTGTGTGTAGTAGGTAGGGTCGAACACAGGGACAAGGTAGACAATCGAATCAAACTCCTATCAGGAATCGATTTAGAGAATAATATGGATGAATGTATCATGACAAACATGTGGAAAACAAGAAATAAGCAAATGAATAAGATATCAATAATAAAACACCGAATGTTTTAGGATTACTTTATATGCAAGGCTCTTCTCTAAAGATGTAAATTCTGTGGTTTCTAAATACAATTAAGGGAATTCAAGCTCTACAATAAAGATTAGCTCTCTCAATTCTAACCTTACTGTCAAGATTATTTTACCCTATTAATCTCTCGATTCAATAGTCTAAAATCCTTGATGCATGAATGAACGCTATCATAATCCCTAGGCAAAATATTCGCCTCTCGACGCGAGACATGTTCTCTCTATTGAGTTATTTACAGATTATAATCACACATCTCTATGCGATAAGTGACCAACAATATCAAACACAATAAAGTCAACTCAATAAACTGATCAATTAGATAGATAACACCACATAGTTTTGAAGTGAAAAACAAAGATCCGTACATTGCAAATCCCTAACCTATTGTTATGAAACTACTCGCTAAATAACGAGGCGATATGATTCATATCAATACAACAAAACATCGTAAAAATGGAAAGAACAAGAAACTCTTAGTCGATTCTCAGTTTCGTGATCTCCGTCTTCTACTCTGATATCTTGTTTCTCGATAATCTTTCTTTTTTGTCTTTGCTAGGTTTGAAGTGTGTGGAAGTGAAGAATATTGGAATCAATTAATTCTGTTGGCGGCGGGCTTCTCTTTTCTTCGAAGCGAACCCTCAAATCAAAATTGGAAGTTTTCCGATTGATGAACCGGTGATCGACCGTTCATCCTTTTCTTCAATCAACACTACAAGAAAATCTTCATATAGCGACGGAATCTGCGACAGAATTTTTCCGTCGCAAACAAATTACGATAGAATTCGACGGTTTTGCGACGGAATGCGAAAATTTTTATTCCGTCGCAAATAGTCGCAAAATCCGTCGCAAATTTGCGACGGAATACGACAAAAACGTTGTCTCGCAAAACCAAACATTATTTGCGACAAAAATTTTAATATATACGGAATTTGTGACAGAAATTTCTGTCTCAAATCCTAATTTCATTTTTTTTCGTTATTTTCGATGAAAAATTTCAAATTTTTACAGTTTATTTTTCTTTTTGCGATGGATTGCGACAAAAATTTCTGTCGCAAATCCAAATTTTATTTTTTCGTTATTTTCGATGAAAAGTTTAAAATTTTCGCGGTTTATTTTTCGTTTTGCGACGGCAATGTCCGTCACAAAACTTAATAAAAGTTACAACTTCGTCTTTCTCCTGCAGACTTCGAATTTTTTTTTTAAAAATCTCAATCTTCTCCAATCTTCTCCAACAAATTGTTTTTCTTCAAAATTCGCCAATGTATGTGTATATATATCGTGTATATAGATATATATATGTGTATATATGTGAATGTATGTGTATATGTATGTGTTGTGTATATATATTGAATGTGAATATGTGTATGTGTATGTATATGTGTATGTGAATGTGTATGTGTTTATGTATGTATATGTATATGTGTGTGTGTTTATGTATGTGTATTGTATATGTATGTGAATGTGAATATGAATGTGAATGTGAATGTGAATATGTATGTATATATATAAATGTGTATGTGTGTTTATGTGATGTGTATGTGAATATATATATATATATGTATGTGTATGTGTATATGTGTGAATATGTATGAATGTGTGTTTATGTATGTGTGTAATGTATATGTATATGTGTATGTAAATTTATATGTGTATGAATGTGTGTTTATGTGTGTGTTTATGTGTATGTGTATATATATGTATGTGTATGTAGATTTATATGTGTATATATGTATGAATGTGTGTTTATGTATGTGTGTGTATATGTATATATATGTGTATGTAAATGTATATGTGTATGAATATATGTGTATGTATATATATATGTATATAAATTTATGTGTATATATATAATGTATACGCATATGTGTAATATATATGTATGTGAATATATGTATACGTGTGTATATGTATATTATATTTTTTTTAAATTAAAAAAAAATATTTGCGACGGATTTTTCTGTCGCAAATCTGTCGCACAACGCAGATTTTGTTATTTTTTTTTAAAAAAAAAGTATTTGCGACGGATTTTTCTGTCGCAAATCCGTCGCAAATCGCAGATTTTGTCCATCGCAACTTTGCGACGGATTAACGACCGACAAACTTTTGCGAAAACGATATACGGATGGAAATTATTCTATCGTTTTCTGTCGCAAATTTGTAATTGCGATGGATTTTATTTATGTTTGCAACGGATTTTTCCGTCGCAAATTCGGATGTTTCTTGTAGTGCAATCGCACTCTCTGATGAATTCGAGTGACGATCGACTGTTTGTGATGTTACACGATCGACCGTTTGAATGATAATGGTGATCGGTCGTTCGACGCTTGTATCAAACGGTCGTTCGCATCCACTGAGCAAATCTGATTGAAGATCGATCGATGCATATTGTGCGATCAGTCGATCATGGGTACTAATTTCACCAATTCCGACCAAAACTCGGTTTTCTGCAAGAATAACACATACAGGCAAAAACAAGTATAAGCACGCTCATAAATATCTAAAGATGTATCAAACCGTATAAAATATGCTAGGCATTGATGTGAAATCGTATAGTAAAATGCGTGTTATCATAAATGTATTTGCTAAATTGACTTTATGTGTGCTGCCTTCTTATGGAAAGGGTCGCCGGAACAATCCCATGGTCATGTTGCATGGGACGTAGTCACCTCCCCTAAGGTAGAAAGGGGTTTGGGTCTACGGACTATTTTTTAGTGGAAAAACATATGTGGCTTGAAACTTATATGGCAGATTTTCACGAAGACTAGCTCACTATGTGTTACTTGGATTAAAGAGAAATATATGAGGCGAACTTGTTTTTGGCTCCTAAATATATAAGAAGCTCCTAAAGTTATGCCTTAAAGCCACCTCCATATTGCACACTCGCCTAGATGATGGGAAAAAACAATCTTCTGGTTTGATATTTTGACACCTTTTGGCAGACTAATTGTGACACCCGTAACCCGGATCCCGCAAATACGAGTTGCGTCACATGGACAACTAAAATAAAAACATAACCTCAAAATACGCGGAAATTTAAAACTTTTCTTTTCAGAGTTAGCGAAAGGAAAACATTCATTCATACATATATGATACATTATTCCAGAGATAATTATACATAGCGAGTGGTAGCGAATTCATTATTACAAACCTTAAAATCTATCACCGATATAATATAAAACCATTTTTCCAAAAGCATAAGCGTATCATAAATATGTAATTATACATGATCAGTCGACAGATCACCCAGGTCTCCGATGTTCGTTCCGCGGCTACTGCTGCTCACGACCTGAAACGTTGCGTAACAACGTCCTAAGTTAATTGCTTAGAAAGTGAATCGGACGTAATCCGGAGTTCTATTCTCATGTAATCAGGGAAAGCAATACATATATATATATATATATATATATATATATATATATATATATAATATATAATACTCTAATGAACAGGAATAAAAAACATGTAATCAACGAGAATCATATCAACAATCACAATCAAGTCCGTACGACAAGTCGCAGGACATAGTCCGTCAAATCATCTATACGCGCACCATGCGTAGGTAATATACTCCCCATGTGCATAGCACAACCACCTCTATCCTCGGAATCCATCTACTCCACAATCACCCGGATCCGGTATAATTATATTTTTCTCCGCGTGAACATATCACTCCACCCTAGAATCGATATCACCTCTCGATACTAGGTGTGTCACCTCGCTCCGGCATTGATGTCACCTCTCAATACCAGAATTCACCAGACGTCAGTTACAACCGACGCCATCGACTATAACGGAGAGCCAATCGCTGCAACTCCCCCTCGCCGACCATCCGCCACGGAAATACTTGTCAGGTTCATGCCCAAACCTGGCAGAGTAAGTCCGTACCACCTCCTTGGGAGACCCCAATCTACCCCATATCCCGGAATCTGCTCTGTCGCTAGTAGAAACGTTGGCACGGTTATCAAGAATCATATTTTTCCTCGTCATGCAATAGTACTGACTACAATCGACTATCTACGCAAGTCATCGGAGTGCCCATAACCTTCCTATCGTTCGGACGTTGGCGCGATTATGTCATCGCTACATTCTGATAACATGATTTTCTCCTCTATTTTCAGGTCCATTGTCTGACACTTTCGCATCGGTTCTGTGCATTATTAGACATTTAGGATCATTTTAGGACTAGGTTTTGTTATCTTTGCATTCTATGGTGGTTGAACAGGTAACAGATGCATTATGGATACCAGAGGAGCACAATCGAGGATTTCAGAGCAAATTGGATCGGAACGGAACGATAAGGGCATTTCTAGCTCGAGTTGCATTTGAACACGACCATGTCGAGCTCAAACACGGTCGCACAAAAGTGAAAAACGATGATATCATCACAGACAATCTACATGGTGTTGGCTTAGTGCTCTATGATGTACTGTTCATGAGCTTTATTTAGATACATTCGATGTATTGATACTTTCTATGGTTTTATGAGAGTATTTGATTCATTACTTGTTCTTGCATACTAGATCTGTTATGAAATCCATGTATCATTATGAATGATACTAAACTCCCTAGTCTTGTGTCGTTATGGGAATAACGACATAATAAGACTAGTATGATGTGTGATTGATGATCATAGAGATGATCATAGGTATTGGATACGATCACAGTCATAGGTATTCGTTGGAGAACGGAATACTGGATTGACCCGCATGAGATTGTCACATGGACTAGCGTCATGACTTGAATCTCATATGACGGTTCCATGATTGGATCCTAAGACCTGAGATATCTACGGAATCCAACATGAGGAGTTGCGTGCTTTGAATACGTCAAACGTTCTGCGTAACAGGAGAACTATAAAGGCGTGTATCAGGTACGAAACGAATCATGTACTGGATTGTAGATAGTCAAGACGGAATTTGTACCTCTCGTAAAAGAGAGAGATATCGCTGGGCCCCTCGTGTGAGCGAGACTGTAGAAATGTGTGGCCGCACTATAGACGAACGTCGTCTATTTCAGACAGTCGAACTCAGTGAACGAGAAAGCAGTCGAATCAGATAAGGTGGCTTGTCCATGCCTTATGTTCGACATATGATATCGCGATACAAAAGGATCATCAGCCGGAATCATCACTGGTGTTCGTAAGATCACGAACCAACTCTATTCGAGATAGGTAGTCATAGTGTCTTGCTAGAGACCGCCTATGACTTGTATATCCGGAATAGAGATTTCGGACTATACTGCTATATCGAATGAGCCTACAGGGTCACACACGCAGGGAAGGACAAATGCACGAGAGAAAACGACGAAAAACCGAGACGGAAGGGGCTGGAACGGACGGACCAGAAAGTCCAGAACGGACGGTCCGC
>NW_010967294.1:56411-59454 GCF_000463585.1 Tarenaya hassleriana
ACGGACCGAGTTCGAAAACTGAGCTTGGTCCGGGGCTGACCAAACTTGGTCAGCTCCAGACCAACTCAGTCCGTTTCCTTGGTCCGGCTGACCTGGAATCGGAGCGCAGACTATCTGGTCTTGGTCCGGGGCTGACCAAACTTGGTCAGCTCCGGACCAACTCGGTCCTTTTCCTTGGTCAGTCCGCCGGTCTTCGTCTCGGACCCGTGTTGTTCTCGCCTAGTCCGCCGGACCAACTCTTGGTCCGGGGCTGACCAACGAGAACTTTGGTCCTCCTGACCAAACACACGGTCCGTAATCTGATCTGTCTGCTGGTCCGGCTGACCAACTCTTGGTCCGGCTGACCGCGGACAAATCAGATTCGGAACAGATTTTTTGGGCTTCGAAAATTAGGGTTTTGTCCCGGCTTCGACGCACCGTTAACCCGTCCCAGACTGTTGGTTTAGTGCTCTATGATGTACTGTTTATGAGCTTTGTTCAGATACATTCGATCTTCGACGCACCGTTAACCCGTCCCAGACTGTTGGTTTAGTGCTCTATGATGTACTGTTTATGAGCTTTGTTCAGATACATTCGATGTATTGATACTTTCTATATGTTTTTTTATGAGAGTATCTTGTTCATTACATGTTCCTGCATGCTAGATCTGTTATGAAATCCATGTATCATTATGAATGATACTAAACTCCCTAGTCTTGTGTCATTATGGGAATAACGACATAATAAGACTAGTATGATGTGTGATTGATGATCACATAGATGATCATAGGTATTGGATACGATCACACTCATAGGTATTCGTTGCAGAACGGAATACTGGACTGACCCGCATGAGATTGTCACATGGACTAGCGTCATGACTTGAATCTCATACGACGATTCCATGATTGGATCCTAAGACCTGAGATATCTACAGAATCCAACATGAGGAGTTGCGTGCTTTGATTACGTCAAACGTCCTGCGTAACAGGAGGACTATAAAGGCGTGTATCAGGTACGAAACGAATCATGTACTGGATTGTAGATAGTCAAGACGGGATTTGTACCTCTCGTAAAAGAGAGAGATATCGCTGGACCCCTCGTGTGAGCAAGACTGTAGAAATGTGTGGCCGCACTATAGACGAACGTCGTCTATTTCAGACAGTCGAACTCAGTGAACGAGAAAGCAGTCGAATCAGATAAGGTGGCTTGTCCATGCCTTATGTTCGACATATGATATCGCGATACAAAAGGATCATCAGTCGGAATCATCACTGGCTTTCGTATGATCACAAACAAACTCTGTTCGAGATAGGTAGTCATAGTGTCTTGCTAGAGACCGCCTATGACTTGTATTACCGGAATGGAGATTCTACGTTTTACTGCTATTCCGGATGATCTTACAGGGTCACACACAATAGGGATGGACAAGTACGTGTGCTAAATTATCCCGATTAGGAATCCTAATTGGATTGAGATTCCTAATTGGAATAGGAATCCTAATGGGATTAGGAATCCTAATGGGATTAGGAATCCTATTATGTATAGGAATCCTAATGAGATTAGAATTCTATTACATCTAGGAAACCTAATGAGATTAGAATTCTAATAGGTTTAGGAAACCTAATTAGATTAGGATTCCTAGTAATCTATTCCTTGGCAAATTAGGATTTTGGAAAGTCTATATAAGGAGAATGTCTTCTAGGGTTTTAAAAGGAGAAAAAGAAGAAGAAAAATTAAGACATATTTTTCAGTTTAGAATTAGATTCTAAGCTTTGAAAAATAAAACCCTAAGCCTCCAAAAACCTTGCACACAAGAGAGATCGAGATCTCTAGTCCTAGCAGACAAGTTCCAAGGTGTTGGAATCCATCCCGAGGTGTGGATACGTGTAGAGGGCGAGGTATTCTTCCTGCCTAGAGTGATCGGACGAACAGATCAATTGATACAAGCCCCGGATCGATTGAGGTAAGCGTTCTAACATTTCTATGATTCAATAGTAGCATGGTTCTAGGGTTTCATCAAAAATTTTGTTTTATATCCGCTGCGCAAACCCTAGAATCGATCTCTTAGGAATTAGATTCGCTCATGAGATCCCAGGAAACCCAACAGGTCACCCATCGGATGCAAGTGGATCTTCAAGAAGAAGACCGACATGGATGGCAACGTGATGTTTGATGATTGAATCTAGTGTAGATTGCATGTTTCATGTTGCATAGAGTGCAGGAGTTCGAGTTTTGGGTGTACAGAAGAATTCGGTTCAGTTTCGGGTCTGATCGGGGCTGAGAACGCGGGGAAACGTGATCTGATCACGGAGAACTACCCTAGACCGTCCGTTCTGGTAAGCCGGAACGGACAGTCCACGGGTGACGGACTGATTGGCACAGAACGGAAGGTTGGACCGTCCGTTCTGCCATGCAGAACGTCCGTTCTGACTTTTGCAGTCGAGACCGAACGTTCTGCCAGCCTGGAACGTTCGTTCTACCTCCAGAACGGACGATCCGAAGTCCAGATTCCGAAAATTTCCAATTTCGAGGTCCGATTACGCAATCGTTGCATAATCTGATCAACTGTAACTCAAATAGACATGATTCATTCTTATGGATGGTCCATGGTGAATGAATACATGTAACTTAATCAAGATATAGTATATGCTTGATCGAGTGGGAGCTCCGAGATTGGGATTACATAATCGAATGGATGGTCTATTCGGATTATGAACAATCGTTGCACAGAAACCGGTTAGATCTAGAAGCTCTATAAGTAAAGCACTTGTCAAGGCCTCGATCGTACGTGTCATGGGCAATGCCAAAGCTGGGTGTGCCGTATTATCTTGGTTAGGCAAGATGGAGAAATGGTGGTTCTCATAGCTTGAAAGTAGATGCTTGATTTAGGTGCGGTTTCGTGGTTCCTACAGCTTGAATATGGTTTATCTTGGGTTAAGTTGTCAAGTTTTTACTTGAAATTTAATGGTACAGATGAGACAAGTATGCAATGATATTGTCTAAGAGTCATATTGGATATGATTGACATTAGATGTCTACCTAAATAGCATAAGGCTGGGTG
>NW_010967294.1:60579-60981 GCF_000463585.1 Tarenaya hassleriana
AAGAAGCTTGGTGAAGCTTCTGCCTCAGGGACTAAGAAGAAGTAGGATGCTAGCTAAGGGAGAAGCGGATCTACGCGTCGGAAATGGAGCAAGAGTTGCTGCATTGTGTGTTGGCGTTTACGATTTGCATATGCCTTCTAGACTTGTTTTAGAATTAAGTAATTGTTACTATGTGCCTGCGATTAGCAGAAACAATATTTATATTTCATGTCTGGATTTGGATGGTTTTCGATTCGTTATTGAGAACTCGAGTTTGATGATTTATCGAGACGATATTTACTATGGTAATGGTTATTTAGTTAATGGTTTATACGTCTTGAATGATCAGCCTTCGAACTCGACATCCATCTATAACGTGAGTACTAAACGGTTTAAGCCGAATGACTTAAACCCGACCTTCCT
>NW_010967295.1:0-662 GCF_000463585.1 Tarenaya hassleriana
AAAAAAAAACAACGTTTTTGCAACAATTTTCGATGAAACTTTTTCCATTGCAACGTTTGCAATGAAAATATTTTGTAACGAAATTGTAACGTAGTTAAAATGAAAATACAATACTTTGTAATGAAATTGCAATGAATATTTGTTGTGCTGTAACGATTCGTTGCAATATATATATACACGTGTCCCTTTTATACCAAAACATCTCAAAATTTTTAGAAGAATCTTTTTCTCATCTCTAATATTCAATTCTTCTATCAATTAGAAAAATATCATCTGATATAAATGATGTTTATTTTGAATGTACAAAAGAATTGATCCAACAAAAAGGAAATGTGACTCTTCAATTTGAAGAAATGTTACAATATTTCGAATCAAGAGAATTGCACGGAAAACTTTGTTGTCCGTATGTAGTATACGGAGATATTATCATTAGTATGATTATAATTTATCATAAATATTATATCAAAAATATTTCATTCGTGTATCTTAAAAATCATCATTAATAGAAAAACATTTTCTCATATCGTATTAGATTCTGGTTTTTGTTCTAAGTTTTTTTCTCATCAATAATGTTGGTTGAATACGAAAGCGACGATAATATACTACATCCAATAATATCATCACCTTAGGTAGTATCTTGCATCCTTTTGTTCTTTTTTTTT
>NW_010967296.1:0-662 GCF_000463585.1 Tarenaya hassleriana
CCTCGCCCTCTACACGTATCCACACCTCGGGATGGATTCCAACGGTTGAAACTTGTCTGCTGGGACCCGAATCTGCTATTCGGTTTCGCGCTTCGAGAAAATCGAGACTTGGAACTTTTAGAACTCTTTGGATCTCACCCAAAAACTCTCAAGGTTCTCTACCAGACGGCTACTCAAGTCCCTTGCACGATTAGGGTTTTAATCTCCTTCTTATAAGGTGATTTAATCCTAATTCGGTCTAATTTTTGAAAACCCGAAAGCCGGAATGGACGGTCCAGAAATACACGTGGACCGTCCGTTCCAGCAAACCAGAACGGACGGTCTACACACGTGGACTGTCTGTTCCAGACAAGCCAGAACGGACGGTCTGCCGTCTACGTACGTGGACCGTCTGTTCCAACATTTAGAACGGACTGTCTGCGTCTAAACGTTGACCGTTGGGTCTGGACTTGGCGAACCGTCGGGTCTGGCCCTTTGGTCCGCCCGTTCCAGCCCCTTCCGTCTTGGTTTTTCATCGTTTTCTCGCACGTTTCGTCCTTCCCTGCGTATGTGACCTTCTGGGCTGATTCAATACAACAAGATAACCCGAAATCTCTATTCCCGATATACAAGTCATAGGCAGTCTCTAGCAAGACACTATGACTACCTATCTCGAATAGAGT
>NW_010967297.1:0-662 GCF_000463585.1 Tarenaya hassleriana
TAGCCCCCTTCCCTTAACTTAATCCCTCTCGAGTCACAGCTCAAAGCAGTGCTCACCCCTAATGTACTAATGATCACGTCCGCAAACAAAAGCGACGTAATCCTCCGGGAAATGAGTCACAAAAGTCTAAATGTATTACATAAAGTCTTCCCTACATTCTCACTTCAATCCAATTAGGCTTGATCGCTTTCCTTCAATGCCCGGCGAGACCGCATAAATCATGATCCAAGGGCTTGAGGATCGAATTTTGACTAAAAAATCTCATCCAATCCAGCATTCATAACCAGCCGCAAATAAAAGAATAGGATCAATTACTTAACAGCACTTGCTTTCCCTAAACTATCGAAACTGACAAGCGAAAGTGAAAGAGGGAATTCAATGATCTAGGATCCCCTATCGGAATCGAAATAAAGAGATTATTAGCCAACTATGCCCTTCATTGCTAGTAGTGCAAAGTTGGGATGGAGCTTGAACTAAGATAACCAGGGGCGTAGCGCTTTGATTTGATTCAAAGTTTCTATTTCTATATAGATACATAGATACAAAGGCCTTTGAAAGACCCAAATAGTAATAATCCCCGCCGTTAAATGATTTTTTTTATAAAAGAACTTCCCCGTGAATCGATTTAACTTCGTGCCCCCCACCCACTATCAATCGAAGGG
>NW_010967298.1:0-662 GCF_000463585.1 Tarenaya hassleriana
ACGTTGGGATATTGTGGGCAAGGCCTATTATGGGTATGTCTCTCTATATATTAATTTAATTATCTTTGCTAGAAAATGATGGAGAAAATAAATAAATAATAATATATCGAAAAAGGTTATAAACATAGCTAGGTTTAGGTATTTCAAAACAATTTTTGATGTTGCGACATTTGTATTTAGCTCTAGAAGAAGGTGTGTATAATCAAATTCATTTGTTTTTGTACTTCAAATTCAGTTGTCTATAATTTTTTGTGTGTGTAATTTACAGATAAAAAACGGGAAAAAAGTTGATGCCACAAATAACAAATAACTTCTAGAGAAGACGGTTAACTGTTCGATTTTTGTAGGACCAAAATAAAGAGGTTCGAATTCCTCAAATTTTGTACCATCTCTATATTTGATTGTGTACATTTCATTCAGTTTTTGGTTTTATCCTTTTCTATCGTTCACTTTGTGTTGCCTGCAAGTTACGAAGAAAGTAAAAGATGAAGAAAGTTAGATTCACCAATAGGACAAGCTTATATGTGATATTTTTCTTAATTTATATTGGCTATTTAAATCTTTATTGGTAAGTGGAATGCATTAACGAAGAAGAGTATGATAAGAAATAAATAATTTTATGTTTCATGATTTTACGTTTCACAATGTTGATTTATTATAAG
>NW_010967299.1:0-661 GCF_000463585.1 Tarenaya hassleriana
CAGTACATCATAGAGCACTAAACCAACACACAATATATTTAATATCTAACAAATCACTATAATATAAAATACATATATATATACATAATATATACATATTTATATGTATCAATATTTATATTTATATACATATACATGTTTAAACATATATTTCCAATCGATTTTCCAAACAAAATCCTTTCAAAATTTCAACCAATTTTTCCAACCAAAATTCGTTTAAATTTCGTTGAAAATTTTAACCGATTTTTTCAACCGAAATCCGTTGAAATTTGCAATAGATTTTCGTTGAAATATCATTTTTTTCAAGCGATATCCGTTGAAATTCAGTTGAAAATTACAACCGATTTTTTCAACTCAAATATGTTGAAATTTTCAACCAAAATCCGTTGAAAATTTATTTTTCAACTGAAATCCGTTGGAATTTCGTTGAAATATTTCAACAGATATTTTCAACGGCAATCCGTTGAAAAAAATCAACAGAATTTTAATGGATTTTGTCGTTGAATTGCCGTTGAAATTCGTTGAAATTCCATTGAAATTTTTTTAACAGATGTATCCGTTGAAAAAATCCGTTTAAAATCGCGTGTTTTTTGTAGTGTGTCAATGGACATTAAGAACACCTTTCTTCAAGGGGATATAGACGAGGAGCTATATATGAAAT
>NW_010967300.1:0-661 GCF_000463585.1 Tarenaya hassleriana
CATATTAAAAAAATATATAAATATTTTGAGAGATTAACGTGATATTAATTAATATTTTCAAGATATTTTAGCTCCTTTAGATTTATTCAAAATAATACGTGATCATATTTATATGACGACATCTTCATAAAATAATAGTAAATAATATTGCATACACAGATATTTATATGACACGCGATGAAATAATAATAAACTTTATCAGAAATAATTAAATTTGTTAAATTTTATAATATCTTCATAATTGTATTTTCTTTCTCTTCTCATCCTCTATTTTTTCTGATTCTATTTTTAAATATTATCATTTAATTTTATCATAATTGATTATAAAACCATTTTAAATTTTGATTCACTTATTTGATCGAATCTAACCAAAATAAAAACTAATCCAAACTGGTATATAAAACCATTTTAAATTTATGTTCCACCAACCAACTCTATATGAAACAATTGAATATAAAAATTAAATAGATATACTTTTTAGGTATGTTAAAAGCATAAAATAATAATTATTATTATTAAGACAAAAAATAATCAAAAGTAAAATATTCCAAATCAAATTTAATTTAAATTTAAAAATCAGATAAAGATTGATTTTTTATAAAAAAAACTTGAATTCCAATGGATACAGACACTCACATATACATTGTGTTATATATATATA
>NW_010967301.1:0-661 GCF_000463585.1 Tarenaya hassleriana
TGAATCAATACAAAGCCAAAATGTCATATTACGGATTATCCTAGAGCATTACAACCAACAAGGGTAACCCCCAAATATGCATTTATCAGACTTGGCGGATAGCTTATCAGAAGCCAGACGTTTCACGTAAACGTCGCATCCCCAAATCTTCATAAATGTTAAGCTGGGACGCTTCCCAGTCCATATCTCATATGGAGTCTTCTGAACCGACTTTGTTGGACAGTTGTTCAGTATAAGCGCTGCCGTTTCCAAAGCATATCCCCAGAAGGATTTAGGAAGATCGACCTGACTCATCATAGACCGTACCATATCTAATAGGGTCCGGTTCCTCCTTTCAGACACGCCATTCCACTGTGGCGTTCCAGGTGGAGTCAGCTGTGAGACAATCCCACAATCTGCCAGATAGTCAGTGAACTCTTGGCTCATATACTCGCCGCCTCGATCAGTTCGAAGCGACTTGATCGTCTTGCCAAGTTGGTTCTGTACCTCGTTTCTGAAAATCTTGAACAATTCAAGCGTTTCAGACTTATGTCTCATCAGGTAGACATAACCATACCTACTGAAATCATCAGTAAACGTAACAAAGTACATATAACCTCGTCTAGCGGGAGAGCTCATAGGACCGCATACATCACTATGTATGAGTTCTAGCAACTCTGTA
>NW_010967302.1:0-660 GCF_000463585.1 Tarenaya hassleriana
AACGCCTTGAGTTCCAACTCGATCGGGAGATGACATGCCTTCCCGTATACTAGCTGAAACGGCGTCATACCAATCGACGTTTTAAACGCAGTTCGATATGCCCAAACCGCATCCTCAAGCTTCATCGACCAGTCCTTGCGAGATTTGGCTACAATTTTTTCAAGGATGCGTTTCACTTCGCGGTTTGATACCTCGACTTGGCCGCTCGTTTGAGGATGGTATGGTGTAGCGACTCTATGATAAACACCGTACTTCTTTAAAAGGGACTCGATGGAACGGTTGACAAAAAGGGAACCTCCGTCGCTGATCACCACTCGCGGCACGCCATCTCGGGAAAATGATCCTCTTGAACATTTGAGCTACGGTAGAGGCGTCATTCTTCGGGCAAGCTAACACTTCAACCTATTTTGTGACGTAATCGACTGCTACCAGAATGTAGACATTCCCGCATGAAGATGGAAACGGGTCCATGAAATCGATTCCCCAAACATCGAATGACTCGACTTCTAAGATGTAATTCTGGGCATTTCCTGTCGTCTGGATATGTTCCCAGCTCATTGGCATGCGTCGCAGGAAGTGACGTAGGCATGGACATCGCAGAACATTGTGGGCCAATAGAAACCGGCTTGAAGGATTTTGGCTGTCGTCCTTGGAGCCGCG
>NW_010967303.1:0-660 GCF_000463585.1 Tarenaya hassleriana
CTCCAGTTGCTTAGTTTCCTCAAGATCTTGGTGAAGAACAGAGTCAGCAGAAAGGCCGAACCTCTTGCAGAGGAAATTATATTGAGATTTTAGCCTTTTGTAAGCATCATACGCCTCTTTTCTTCTCTTTCTCTCCAAAGCTAACGCGGGTGATTTTTCTTCTTTCTGGCAACATAAAGCTTCATACTCCCCTCTTTCTCCAAGGAACTTGCAACCTCGTTCTCCAAGCTGTTTATGCATTTTATTAGCTTCCTTCTCCAAGGTTCTTACTTTCTCCAAAAGCAACTTCTTTTCTTTCTCATCATCAGCTAGCTGTTGTTTCTTCTCCAGCAATTCTATCTCAGTCAAATTGAGTTTTTTACGGTATCCTTCCAGAATCTTCCTTCCATCCTCAAGCTCGTCAGTTTTATGTCTTAACAACTCTTCTAGTCTACGGACGTTTTCCTCAAAAATCTGCAACCTGGTAATCAGTCTTTCCTTCTCTTCTCCAAGACAGCTTAGCTTGTGCTCGCTGTTTGTGGACTCTACCGACAGAGATTCTAGTTTCTTCAGCAGATTCTCTGCCACCAAGGATTTCCTGGAAAGTTCCTCTTGAAGAAAGTCTGTCTTTCTCTCCAGGCTCTTCACTTGAGAAAGAAGCATATTAATCTCCTTTTCGTG
>NW_010967304.1:0-797 GCF_000463585.1 Tarenaya hassleriana
CGGACGCAGCAAAGGAAGCTGTTTGGATCAGGAAGTTTGTTGGCGACTTGGATGTCATTCCAAGTGCTGATAGCCCCATTGCTCTGTATTGTGACAACAATGGAGCGATCACACAAGCGAAAGAACCCAGATCCCATCAACGATCCAAACACATACTCAGACGATTTAACCTTATCAGGGAGATTATAGACAGAGGAGACGTGCACATTAGCAGAGTGTCGACAGATGACAACATTGCCGATCCGTTGACGAAGCCTCTCCCTTCGTCGAAGCATGAGAGTCATGTTAGGGATATAGGCATTAGATGTTTAGCAGTTCATGATTAGAGCAAGTGGGAGATTGTTGGTTTAGTGCTCTATGATGTACTGTTCATGAGCTTTATTTAGATACATTCGATGTATTGATACTTTCTATGGTTTTATGAGAGTATTTGATTCATTACATGTTCCTGCATGCTAGATTTGTTATGAAATCCATGTATCATTATGAATGATACTAAACTCCCTAGTCTTGTGTCGTTATGGGAATAACGACATAATAAGACTAGTATGATCTGTGATTGATGATCACAGAGATGATCATAGGTATTGGATACGATCACAATCATAGGTATTCGTTGCAGAACGGAATACTGGACTGACCCGCATGAGATTGTCACATGGACTAGAGTCATGACTAGAATCTCATATGACGGTTCCATGATTGGATCCTAAGACCTGAGATATCTACAGAATCCAACATGAGAAGTTGCGTGCTTTGATTACGTCAAACGTCATGCGTAACAGGAGGACTATAAA
>NW_010967304.1:4761-7961 GCF_000463585.1 Tarenaya hassleriana
ACTCCATGGTCTGGTGCCATTTCTCGGAATCGGAACTCGCCACAGCCTCTGAATACGACGTAGGCTCGTCATGTTCTAACAACATGAGTTCGTTGTTTCCAGTCACAAGAAAACCATATCTTGTAGGCTCTTGGTGAATTCTACCAGATCTCCGAGGTTCACTAGGAGGTGCTGTCTCAACAACTCGTGATACAGGTTGGACTGTTTCGACCTGTTCGTTCGGTTCTTCGACTATTTGTGGTTCTCGAACTTCTTCGAGATCTATTCTACTCCCACTGACTCTCTTGGAGACGAACTCTCTCTCCAAGAAAGATCCATTCCGAGCAACAAACACTTTGTTCTCAGATGGGTTGTAGAACCAGTACCCTTTAGTTTCCTTAGGGTAACCCACAAATATGCATTTATCAGACTTGGCGGATAGCTTATCAGAAGCCAGACGTTTCACGTAAACGTCACATCCCCAAATCTTCATGAATGCTAACCTGGGACGCTTCCCAGTCCATATCTCATATGGAGTCTTCTGAACCGACTTTGTTGGACAGTTGTTCAGTATAAGCGCTGTTGTTTCCAAAGCATATCCCCAGAAGGATTTAGGAAGATCGACCTGACTCATCATAGACCGTACCATATCTAATAGGGTCCGGTTCCTCCTCTCAGACACGCCATTCCACTGTGGCGTTCCAGGTGGAGTCAGCTGTGAGACAATCCCACAATCTGCCAGATAGTCAGTGAACTCTTGGCTCATATACTCGCCACCTCGATCAGATCGAAGCAACTTGATCGTCTTGCCAAGTTGGTTCTGTACCTCGTTTCTGAAAATCTTGAACAATTCAAGCGTTTCAGACTTATGTCTCATCAAGTAGACATAACCGTACCTACTGAAATCATCAGTAAACGTAACAAAGTACAGATAACCTCCTCTAGCGGGAGAGCTCATAGGACCGCATACATCACTATGTATGAGTTCTAGCAACTCTGTAGCCCGTTCTCCTTTTCCAGAAAAAGGAGATTTTGTCATCTTGCCCATCAAACAAGAATCGCACGATTCAATTGACTCATAATCAAAAGAATCAAGAAGTCCATCAGAATGAAGCTTCGCTATGCGTTTCTCGTTGATGTGGCCAAGTCGACAATGCCAGAGATAGGTCGGATTTAAGTCGTTCGGCTTAAACCGCTTGGTACTAACATTATAGATCGACCTGTATCCAGATGGTTCATCTTCCAAAATATAAAGGCCATTAAACTGGTAACCTTTACCATAGAATAAATCGCCTCTATAAATGGACAGACATTTGTTCTCAATAACAAATCTGAAACCATCTGAGTCTAAGCATGAAATCGATATGATGTTCCTACTGATGGCAGGTACAAAATAACAATCATGCAGCTCCAATACTAGGCCAGAAGGTAAAGTCAGATCATAAGTCCCGACGGTTAATGCAGCAACTTTTGCTCCATTCCCGACACGGAGATCTACTTCTCCCTTTGCCAATTGTCTACTTCCTCGCAGTCCCTGCACATTTGCACAAATGTGTGAGGCACATCCGGTATCTAATACCCATGAAGAAGAAGTACACAAGTTGGCCTCTATAATGAAGATACCGGAAGTTGAAGCTTCTGCAAGCTTCTTCTTCCTTTGATCTTCCAGGTAGAGTCTGCAATTTCTGTACCAATGCCCAATGGCATGACAGAAATAACACTCTTCCTTCTTGGGTTTGGACTTAGGCTTAGTGACAACACTTGTCAATTTCCTTTTGCCCTTACCTTTGGAACGCTTCCTCTTGCTGGAACTCTTTCCAACAATCACCATATCATTCTTCCCTTGGCTCCCAGCTTTCTCTTGGAATGACATATTCAACTGATCATCCATCAATGAATTGTCCATGTCATCTAATTGCTCACGCAATTCCGAAGACATCTTTCCAAGCATCAAGCTGGACACGTCCAGATCATCATCCTCATGCTTCCAATAAGCATCAATGATCGATCCAGAAGCCTTGGTCAGAGGCTTATCCTTCATAAGGATAGGTCGCTTGGTGAGATTAACCAGATTCCTGCAACAGATATACACTACAGAAAAAGACAAACAAACAGACAGAAAATATGCAAGTCACTTAGTACACTTACTATCACAGATAATAGATGCAATATGACAGGCTCCCACTAAGAAAAACACCCTCAATGAGTTTCTAAGTGAGCTAGGATCCATATTTCACATGTTTTTGAGTCAGCTAGGGCATGACGCTCGAAACCATGCTATTTAGGTAGACAACGTTTTGTCAATCACATCCTATGTGATTCCTAGATGAGTATGGGATAGTGATACGCTATCACTGCATGTTCCTCATCCCATCCTTACCATTAGGTCCAAGTCCGACTTGATAACCCAATTCAAGCTCAACCATATTTGAGCTATGAGAATCACGATTTCTCCATACTGCCTCACCAAGACAGTCAGGCACGCTCAGCTAGGGCATGACCCGTAACCATGACGATCGAGGCCTTGACAGTTGCTCTACTAATGGGCGGTAATAGCTTGAAAACATGAGATCTATGCTTGTTTGATGAATTTGATTGTTGAATGATGCATGGATGAGCTGTGGTTTTGGGAGGCTAGACGTGCGTCGAAACGGGGATGAAAACCCTAGTTTACGGGACCCGAAACCGAGATCCGAAATCTGTCCATCGCATGGACTGATCGGTCTAGAGAGTAGACTGATCGGTCTATGCGTGACGGTGGTTCTTCCTTTTGGTCAAATTAGGTCATACCGACCAGTCCAAGGGTTGGACCGATCGGTCTGGACCGATGATCAAAGGGGATTTCGAATTATGCTCAACAGACCGTCCGTTCTAGTCCTTGGACCGTCCGTTCTGGTCCTTGGACCGTCCGTTCTGGAAATTCTGAATCTTCGGAATCCCGGATTGTCCGAGGTCCAGACCGACTGTCGGTTTAATTTTGGAAAAACCCGAAGACTGGAACGGACGATCCAGAGAAACACGTGGACCGTCCGTTCCAGCAAGCCAGAACGAACGGTCTGCATCCGTGGACCGTCCGTTCCAGACCTTCTGGAACGGATGACCGATTGCAGACCGACCCCGAAGACCGAACATTCCAACAGACCCAGAACGGACGGTCCAAGGACCAGAACGGACAGTCCAAGGACCAGAACGGACGGTCCAAGGACCAGAACGGACGTTCT
>NW_010967304.1:8109-8367 GCF_000463585.1 Tarenaya hassleriana
TTCTACGTTATAAAACGGACCGTCCGTTCTGCGTAGAATCGGACCGTCCGTTCCAGGCCTGGAACGGACGTTCTGACTTTCTACGCAGAACGGATGGTCCGTTATATAACGTAGAACGCACGGTCTTGACGCCTGGAACTCTTCCAGATCGCTCCGTCGCTCTTTTCTCGCGTTGTTCTCTTCACGTGTGATCCATCCCTAATGGTGTGTGACCCTGTAGGCCCATTCGAAGTGGCAGTGGCTTCGGAAACCCTTTCC